>NW_006297754.1:624175-655891 GCF_000327345.1 Myotis davidii
TCACACACCCACTTCTCTATCTATATCCCTTCAGGGTTATGTTCCTACCACAGGAATGATGCCCTTACACAGAAGAAAAGTTTAACAAATACATCACCTTTAAATTACTTGTTGAGTGAACCAGTTAAGGATATGCCTAACGTTCACGTCCTGAAAGCCAGGTAATCTGTTTGTCACTGGACAGACATGAGGCTACTGTTTGTGACAGAATAAAATAAAATATAAATCTCATATTTTTAGTATAAGTTATAATAAATATGGAGATATAGACCTAATTATAATAAGGACTAAAAGGAAGGCAGATCAAAGATTTCAGAAATGATAAGATTTGGCTTCTCCAAAAGCTTTTTATGAATATAAAGCAGCTTGTTTGCTGCACACACTTATTACTCGTCTTGTTTATACTACATGGTCCTGTACTATCTCACTGAACTCTTCCTCTTCTGAGTTTCTGTACTTTCAAGTGTTTTGTATCCCTAAGATCCTTTCCATATATCGCCCACATACTTTCATTATTGTTTCATGAATTGTCATATCCTTGACTACCTGATAAATTTGAGAGCTTATACTCTGTGTCCTATAGTTTTTTCTCTCCCCATAATACCTATAGAGGAAAGAATCCTGCATATGGTGGACACCACTCCTATCTATGGCATGCATGATGCAAGGTATGGATTAGAATACTGGATGGTATCGAGTTTACCTTATTTTTTAAAAGCAAAAAAACAAAAATTATGTGGATTACACAAAAGTTGGAAGTAAAAAAAAATAGTAATAAAACCTATTCTTGGAACCCTGACATGTATCCTGACTGGGACCCATTGTGATGAATTCTTAACCTTTAGCAAATTTGCTACCCATGAGTATTCATAAGGGAACAGTGTTCTGACTCCACAGTACATTCTCAGCCTCGGGGTTTAGCCTATCTCATCCTCTTTGAGTTATGGGTCCCTGTTCTTTTACTCAGATTTATGAATTCAGACAGTGTCATAGGAGGCAGGTACAGCACATAAATCAAATAACACAGGCACGTGGGACAAGCTGAAAAATTATCATTGTCCCTTTTCACACTACACAATGTCAGAATGAGGATATGTCTAGTAATGTAGAAGCTTGAAACAGTTAACATGACTCATTAAGTGCCTAGCTTTTTCTGTGGGTTTCATTTATTCACAGGAAAAAGAGTGGTTTCATATACACAGTGGGGCAAAAGTAGGTTTACAGTTGTGAATATGTGAAACCGAGTTTAATCTTGTATTATTTATTAATTATTGTGATATTTCCCATATGAACTGCTGTAAACCTACTTTTGACCCACCCTGTATTTCTTCATTCAACAATAAATTTATAGCCTAACTGAATAATATTGAACATGTGATTCTACCTGTTAGAAAATGGTGTGGCACTAGACATTCTCCAAGGTTTCTTCTAGTTGTAAAATTCTACAATTCAATGAGATAGGTTAAATATTTGGTATTGCTTAATGACAGTGCCTCTGAAAACATTAAAAACAATTTTCCTCATTAAACTAATAACATTTAGTGTTTCTCAATGGATTTCTACTCTTCAGAGAATAAACAGTGATAAATATCAGCAAAGAAACATATTATCTGCACATTAACAGATTTTGAAAGATCTATATCAGAATAGCTCCATGTAAGTGTGGCACACATAACTGGTTTTCAATCAAAGACTCATGCTCCTATCTATGGTTTCAGAACTGTTGCAGAGAATTACTTGTCCAGACAGTGTTTATAAGTCCAAGTTCCCCTCGCATCTATGTGGTCAATGGAATATAGCTATACAACTGTATCCAATGAAATCTGGGCACAAGGATATATATCATTTCCAGGACTAGTCAATAGAAACTTCCCATATACTCCTCCATGCCCTCTTTCTTGACACCCAGCCCAATCTCAGAAACCAAGCCACGCAGATAAATAGAGCCTCTATCTGCCTGGGATGCTGAAAGATTGACTGGAGCAGAGCTTCCTTCCCACTCCTTGAACAACCTGCCCTACCACAACCACGAATGCCTGAACTTTAAATGACTGAGAACTATACTTCTATTTTCTAAGCCACTAATATTTTAGAGTTTATACAGCAGCTATTACTAAGGTTGCCCGTACAGTTGTGCTTGCATTATTTCCTCCAAAACAAACCACAACAAAAAGTATTATTTTTCTTTAGAATTTTAAAGAATGTTGTTGTTTTTTTTTCTGCCATGCATCTTGACATAGATGCACATTTGCAAAAAACAAAAGGACGCGTTTTGGTTGAAGTATTAAGCTTTGTTTATTACAAGGTCCTAGGATACTTAACTATTAAATTGTGAAAAGAATTTAATATTGACAGAAAATTAGGTAATGCAGAAATAGGATTTCTACTATAACCACAATATATATATATTTTTAATTCTCTAGAAGGGTTAGATACAAGGGAGGTCTAATACATTTTGAAGTAACTACATTTCCCCCGAGCTTCTGCCATTTCAATTAAACTAACTGATTTTTTCATATTGGTAAAAATGAAATAAGGAGCAACAATTTCCCTTATCATTTCTATTCTTCTGAAAGGTGGAAAATAAATTTTTGAATGCTCTGTTTTTGTCTAAAATTTTTTCACAACTTTTCAGAGAGATGACTCCCACCCCCAACTCTATAATAGCCTGAGTGCCTGCCCTGTGCCCCACCACCTTTCCTCTCTGGCTGAGTGGTCTTTACCTCACTTATGCAGCTGTATCATTGGTTTTACATTCTCAAATTGACTTTCTTTATTGTTATGCTTTGTGCTATCTATATATATAAAAGCCTAAGTGACCATTACAACTGAATGACCAGAACAACTGGAACAACTGGTCAACCAGCCACTATGATGCACACTAACCACCAGGGGGCAGACACTCAACTCAGGAGCTGCCCCCTGGTGGTCAGTGTGCTCCCACAGCCAACCTCCCATGCCAGCCAACCTCCCAAGGTCCCTCCCCCTGGCTAAGGCTCTAGGCACCAGAGAATCTGGGTCTAGGAAGCCTGTAGGAGGAGAGCAACCCTGATGCTGATCGAGACAGAATAGCAGCTCAGAGGGGGTAAAAGGGACAAGGCAGCAGCCTAACTGCAAAGACGTAAAGTAAGCACCACCGCCATCTTACCTCTGCCACCCCACGGAGTGCACCGATCAGCCTTCTGCCCTCTTCAGCCACTTCTAGCTTGGCTCCATGCCTTTCAAGGCTCCCAACTGCTGATTGGCTAGTGCTCCTCTGGCAGTGCGTCACCATTGGCTAAAGTCCGCTAACTATCATGCTTGGGGCGGAGCCCCAAGAAAATGTGCGACTGAGGTAGGAGAGACAACCTGTCTGTCAGCACCTCTGCCCGGAGAGAGTGAGGCCGCCTGAATGCGGGCAGCGAAGTAGAGCTGTATTTCCACCTCAGAGGGTAGCTGGTGTTCAGGCCATTTTGGGGCGCTCTGTCTGTGCTCTTTGCTTGCCACTACCTCAGCACATCTACACAATTAGATCGGGGCCTGTCGGCCATCCTCCTGTGGTCCCTACCTACCCCTCCCCGTGCCCCCCCATGCTCAAATTCATGCACTGGGCCTCTAGTAATCTATAAACATTAGAGTCACTAAATATTGTTTTAGTCCTCATGCCAGTTATTTTGTCTTGTGATAACTTTCTGTTATTATTATACCCATGTCATATACTTTGAATTATAAACAGTTTCTTCAGGAAATTCATGGGAAATCTTGACAAATGTTTTAAGAAATTAATTATTGCCCTGACCGGTTTAGCTCAGTGTATAGAGCGTTGGCCTGCAGACTCGAGAGTCCCAGGTTTGATTCCGGTCAAGGGCATGTACCTTGGTTGCTGGCACATTCCCAGTATGGAGTGTGCAGGAAGCAGCTGAATCTGTTTCTCTCTCATCGATGTTTCTAACTCTCTATCTCTCTCCTTCTCCTTTCCTCTCTGTAAAAAAATCAATAAAATATACTTAAAAAAAGAAATTAATTATTCTACAATATTTTTCCTGAGATATCAACATACTAATTACCTCTTAAAAAGAAACTGTAGTTTTAATTCAAACTACCAAATTTGAGATTCGTCTATTATTATATCTTTGACTTAAATTATGTGTGTTTATTACTAATAAGTATTATATCTTATGAAAGCTATTTACTACCCAGTTGATATTAAGTTTTCACATCTTTGCTTTTTGGAAGATTTGGATATTTGCTCATTTTTAGTTTTGTGACATCAATCCCATTTTTCATGTCTCTCCATGATTAATTGTAGTGGCTGTGAAATAATATGCAACTTCCAGGCATAAATTAATCTGAGTTTAGTGCTTTCTTCCTTTGGCCTCACATTTTCTGGTCATAAATTTGAAGGTATTTTTCTTAGATGAAAGTAAAACAGAGTTGAGTGGGTTGTTTGTCCCCTCTGTTATCTGTTATCAACTTTCCCAATAATAAGTCTATCCTCTTGCTATTGACCTTCCTGGTTGGATGATAAATTTAAAAGCACTCTTTTTTGTTGATGTGCACAGGTGTAGGTATCAGACAGGTTAGTTGGCGTTTTTAACCAAATGGACATTCTGAGAGCTTCAAGCTACTTCTTTTGTTTGTACCCTTGGTTATGCGCAGGTTTTTCTAGCAAGTGTTCGTGTCCTTTTAAAGTTTGAGTTCATCTGAAAGCGTTTCATCATTTTATTGATTGAACTGGAGGAGAGTTTAGAAACCTAAAAGTTAAATGACAAAAAAAAAAAAAAAAGAAGAAGAAGAAGAAAAAGAAAGGAAAGGAAACCAATGAAGATAATGTTTGTAATGTCAATATCTTTGAAAACCCATTCTGGTGATCCATGCCTATGTTCTACTTGCATCGCTCTTTCAAGGCATTCAAACTCCATGGTATGTGTTCTCATAACAAAAGCATCATGTGCAGACATGCCCACAGCTGTGCATCCTTGGGAGTTTTGGGAGTAAAGGTCAGTGAGCTTCAATTACACTCGTGCTCCGTTAGCACCTACCTGCGTTTCATTTTGCTTGCCATTTTCAGTTTCAATGAAATTTCTACCTCAGAGGTTTACCTGACTTCAGATCAAAACTTTAAAAAGGTTGATGTTGTAAAGCTTCCGAGGAGAGCTTAGGGTCTTGAAATTTGATATCTTTCAAAGATTTTCCTGGGATCTAGAATTTTCCTTAAATGTGAAAGATATATTCCATAAACAGAGGAGTTTTCAACTTTATGGCTTGCAGTTTCTTTAGAACTATAATACTTTCAAAAGCACGTTTTGATTTTGGTTTTATATTTCAACCAGGATAACTGCTCTCGATTAAGCCACATATCAGTGCAAGCTATTTCGAATTGTTCATAGAAAAGGCAAAAGTCTTTTATATTTTTTTAAAAAAAATTTAATTCATAAGGAAAAGTGAATACTGAAGTCTGGAGAAGCAATGACTCCAAGAGAGGCGTTTCAGTTGTTGCTCCAGGCCAGCATAATGTGCCAATGGCCTTTGTGATCTTAGCAATCTTGTTTTTGATTACTTCCTACTGCTGTTTGCACACCTGTTTTCACTTGTTTTGTCATGCTGTTCAGAACACCGAAATACAGATCACTTTTCTCATTTTTTCCAATACTTTAAATGGAGGCTCTATTTCAGCAATTCATATGAAAACAAGAATGACTTTCTACATTCCTTCCTGGAGAGGGTCCTAAAGAAGCTCTAAGCATGGCAATAATTTACTCAGTGATTGCATATTAACTGTGAAAACAGTATTAAAAATTTCTTTTCATTTCTGAAACAAAACTGCTCCTAGGCTTATAATTTATTTTAATTAAATGCTGAGAGAATTGTTGGCTGTAAAACAGAAGAAAACGGTTCATTTGGGTCTAAAAAAATGGACGTACACCCAAATGCTCACAGGGGTCAGGCAGGGAATATAATATATGAGTGAGGTGGGCAGAATGAATCCAGCAGTAAGTTGGAGAGGCTCTGGCAGTACCCAGGGATGGTGCCCCTACTGCCAGAGCTGGCTAGCCAATGGGTGCCTTAAAGAATTTAGACCTGTTTCCAGATCTTTCCATTTCTTAAAAAATGCCAGGAACCTGGATTTTTACTTGAAACGTCTGCTTTCCAAATGCTAGCAACCAACTCAACATGTTTTGAAAATGTTTACACTCCTTTATAAAAAGAGGGGGGAAGGGAAAAGAAACACACTTGAGGATAGATTCGGCCTGGACATCCCCATTTCATAATTCTTGTTCCAAGTGAGAAAATGAGTGTTCTGGGTTGAAAAGATGTTTAGCTTTTTGTTATGACTTCATTCTCTTTTATTAGATCTTTTTTTCCATTCTATTTCCTGGTGTGTTACTGTTGAACAAGTTAAAGATAACATGAAATTAGGAGATGATCTATAATTTAAAATATTGTGTATTAATAATACATAGTATATGCATTTGTGCATCTATACTTTTAGGGGCCAGAGAAGAAAGGAAAGCAAGTGCTTACTTTTTAGAAATCCTGAAGTAGGAGAATTGCCTGAACCTCTAAAATGTAGTGACATTCAGGAGAGACTTGAGCATAAAGTTCAGCACACTCCATCATATGGAAGAAAGGCCATCAAATCTGAGTATGTGTGGATCTGTGTGTTTATTTATAGTAGTAGTTTTACAGCATTGGATATGCTCTGATTAGTTTGCAGTGTACCATGGCAATTTTTTCTATTGTGGAATTCAAAGTAGCTTCTGCATTTTCCCCCTCTATCTTCTAAATCTCCACTTGAAAGATTTCCTAATTATGTGATTGTGGCATAATTTTGTGTATGTGTGATATTTTTCACTAGGCCCAAATAGGATGACTAAATATTCACAACTAAAATTGATTCCCATTCCTTCTTCAGTATAAGAAATTACATATGGTATTTACTACATGCCTCTCGTATTATAGAAAAATGAATTACATTAAATTAATATACTAGCTTTTTCCAGATTTCTTAGTCATTTTTTTCTTTTTATTTCTATTGAATTATATGTAGTATTATCTTATAATTCTTTTTTTAAAATGCGTTTTTATAGATTTTAAAGAGAGAGGGATAGAAACGGGGGGGGGAGAGAGAGAGAGAGAGAGAGAGAGAGAGAAACATCAGTGATGAGAGAGAATCATTGACCTGCATGCCCCCTACTGGGGACCCAGCTCACAACCCAGTTATGTGTCCCAACCAGAATTGAACCAGCGACCTTCTGGTGCACAGGATGATACTCAACCAACTGAGCCACACTGACCAGGGCAATTTTTTCTTTCTTTTCTCAAGACATAAAATAACAAGAATAATAACATTAACCCTGGCTGGTTTGACTCAGTGGATAGAGCATTGAGCCATGGACTGAACGATCCTGGCTTCTATTCCACTCAAGGGCACGTACCTCGGTTGCAGGTTTGAACCCCAGCCCTGGTCGGGGCACATGCGGGCGACAATAATTAGATGTGTCTCTCTCACATAGGTGTTTCTCTCTCTTTCACTCCTCCTGTCTTCCACATTCTGTAAAAATCCATGGGAAAATATCCTTGGGTGAGAATTTAGGAGGAGGAGGAGGAGGAGGAGAAGGAGGAGGTTATTAACTATATTCTGGAGACCCGGAGACCTATTAAATGGTTCTGGTTTACTTTTCGTATTGAAAGCAACTGGTCGATTTGGTCAACTGATTCCATAAAATAATCTTTGGGGAAAAATAATTATACCTGTTAGTTTTACTTGTTATGTATTGATTTACTATTAATTATATTCTGCTTCCCTTGAATATTTTGGATAGTAAGCACAGCTTTATGTATTAAATGACCAGCTCATAAATAAATCATATCTAACAATTGATTTCTTTGTCTAATTTAGGTTAAACTACTTTTTTTAAATTATTAAAGAATTATATCTTTTTTATGATATAGACTTAGTATTGTTAGCACTAATTTAAAATACTAAGTTAGACCAAACTTGTAATTCTCTTTCAATATATATTTATATTTATGTTTTAATTTTATTTGACTTTTCCCTTAGGTCTTTCTTTGACTTACTTTTTTCTCTGTAGAGTCATATTACTTATGAATTTTAGGAATACTTCCTATTTAGTTACTCTACAGAAACCATATAGTCCCTCTACATCAACAAATAACAATTTAACTCAGATTGTTATTTATTCATTTATCAACATTCAGAAGAAAACAGGCATACATCTTTGTTACCTTGAGTTAGGTGATGGTTTTTCAGATATGATAGCAAAAGCGATAATAGAAAAAAAATGGATTTCATATAAGCTAAAAACTTTCATGCTACAGACAGAACAAGAAGAGACTAAAAGGACAACTTACAGATAAAGAGTAAATATTTTAAATCATATATCTGACAGGGGGTTCAAATCCAGAATATATGAGAATATATAATATGTAAAGAACTCTTACAACTCAATAATAAATAAACATTCCAATAAAAATATAGATAGAGGATCTAAGGAAACATTTCTCTGAAAAAGATAAACACAGGCCAGTAAGCACATGAAAAGACGCTCATCATTAGCCATTAGGGAAATACAAATCAAACCCACAATGAGATTGTACTTCACACACACTAGGATGAACTGAGGGTATGGAGAAACTGGGACCCTCCTACATTATTGGTGAGAATGTAAAAAGGGGCAGCCACTTTGGAAAATAATTTGTTGGTTTCTCAAAGGTTTAAGTATAGTTTACCACATGACCCAATAATTACACTTCTAACTATAAATCCAAGAGAAATGAAAATAGGTTCACCAAAAACCTTGGACAAATGATCAGTAGCCAAAAAGTAGAAACAACCCAAATGTTCATCTATTGGTGAATGGATGAATAAAATGTTGTATATTCAAACAATGGATGTACTGTGTTGAATAGAACTAGTAAGGGCAGACATACATGTCATTTCCCAATCTTTGAGGAAAACCATTCATTT
This sequence comes from Myotis davidii, assembly GCF_000327345.1. Taxonomy (NCBI): domain Eukaryota; kingdom Metazoa; phylum Chordata; class Mammalia; order Chiroptera; family Vespertilionidae; genus Myotis; species Myotis davidii. Next base: position 633,147 of record NW_006297754.1, read on the forward strand.
TATCACCATTAACTATGGGGTTAGCTGTGGATTTTACATATGTGCTTTTTATCTATTTGACGTTCTCTTTATTCGCAGTTTTTTGAGTATTTTTATCATGCAAAAGTTGAATATTTTCAATTTTTCTGCACTTATTAACATGATGATATGGTTGTAGTTCTTTATTCAGTAATATGGCATGTCACATTGATGGTTTATCAGGTATTATGCCAACCTTAAATTCCTATAAAAAATTCCTCTTGCTCGTGGTTGCATAATTTTCCATATATTGCTGAACTCAGTTTGCTAATATTTTGTTGAGGAATTTTGCTTCTACATTCATAAGAAATGCTGGTCTGTAGTTTTCTTTCATTGCAATATTGTAGTCTGGTTTTGTATTAAATAAATATTGAACTAATGGAATGAATTGGAAAATGTTCCCTCTTATTTTCTGAAAGAGTTTGTGAAGGGCTGGTGGTCATTTTTTAAATGTTTGGTAGAATTCATTATAAAAGCTACCTGGACCTGAACTTTTCTTCTAGGAAGTTTTAAAATTACTTATTTAACTGTGTTACAGGTTTATTCAGATTTTCTATATCTTTTTGAGTCAGTTTCAGTAATTTATGCCTTTCTATAATTTTGTCTGTTTCATCCAAGTTATCTAATTTGTTGGTATACAGTTGTGTATTCCCTTATGATACATTTTATTTATAAAAAGTTGGTCATGATGTCCTCTCTTTTATTCATGATTTTAGTTATTTGAGCATCTCCTTATTTTCTTAGAAGTCCAATTAAAGGTTTGTTAATTATGTTGACATTTTTATATAAATTTTTGATTTATTTTTCTACAATTCTATACAAACTCTCCCAGAAAATCAAAGAGATATGAATACTTCCTAACTTATTTAATGAGGCCAACATTATTTCAATATCAAATACACAAAAACATTTCAAGAGAAAAAATTTCCCTCATAAACACAGATGCAAAAAAATTTTTTTAAATAATTTAGCAAATACTAGTAAATACAAGAATATAAAAATATAATATGTCATGGGCAAATGTGATTTATCCCCTGAATGAATGGTTGGTTTTAAATTAGAAAATCAATGTAATTCACCATATTAAGAGACTAAAATTGTTAAACTATATGATCATCCCAATACATACAAAATAAGTTTTTGATAATATTCCAAACTTATTCCTAAATAAAAACCCTCAGTAAATTAGGAATAGGAAGAATTTGCTCATCTTCATAATGGGTATCATTGAAAAACCTATAGCTAATATCACAAAGGTAAAAGACAATGCTTTCACCCTGAGATCAGGAACAAGGTAAGGATGTCTGTTCTCATCACTTTTATTAATACTTGATGTTCTTTCAAGTACTAAGGCAAGCCAAAGAAATAGAAAGCATCGATATTGGAAAGGAAGAAATAAATTATCTTTTCTCAGATGATATGATCATCTCCATAAGATATCCAATTGAAATTATAAAAAAAGCTATCGCAACTAATAAGAGTTTAGCAAGACTGTGCAATACAAGATCTATACATCAAAATCAATGAGAAATTGGAAATCAAAACTTTTAAATACTATTTTAAATATTTTCAAATTATTAAATAATTAGGTAAAAATTTATTGAAAGACGTATAAGACTTTATGCTGAAAATTATAAAATACTGCTGAAAGAAATCAAAATAGACCTATATAAATGGAGAATATACTGTACTCATTAATAAGAAAAAATCAATATTATTAAAATGTTAATTCTCCCAGATTTGATCTATACATTCAACAATATCCCAATAAAATCATAGCAGCCTTTCTTTTAGATACAGACAAGATTTTCTAAAATTCATATAGAATAGTAAAGGAACTAAAATAGCCAAAACAACTTTGAAAAAGAGAAACACAGTGGAGAACTTACATTACCTGACTCCATAAATCACTATATGATACTGACATAATATATACAAATAGATGAAGGGAACTGAATAAAGTTCAAAAGAAAACACACACTTATATTGCCAATTGTGTTTTTTTAAAAGCTACAAAGGTGTTTCAGTGGAAAAAAAAAAAGACAGTGATTTCATTAAATGATGCTAGAATAATTGGGTATCCATATACAAACCTGAACTTTGATTACTACTAGCATCATACACAAAAACTAATTCAAAGCAGATCATAGACATACATGAAAAATTTTAAATTATAAAATTTCTAGAATAAAACATAGGAGAAAATAATCGTGACCTTGGGTTGGGAAATGATATCTTAGATACAACACAAAAGTATAATACATTTAAAAAATAGAAAATGAACATCAAAATGAAGGACTTCTTCTTTAAAGAGACACCATTATCTGACAAAAAAAAGGAGGGGGGGGGGCTTCATGGTAATATAGAATGCTCTCCCAAAGCTCAGTAGTAAGAATAACTCAATAAAAATAATATGAACAGACTAAAAATGTTAAATTAAGTATAAGTAAGCACACAAGAAATGCTCATCATCATTATTAATTAATTAAATTCAAATTAAAACCATAATGAGATATCTGTATACCCTATTAATAGACTTAAAAAGACTAAGCCTTCCAGGTGATGGCAAGGATATGGAGCAACTGGAACTCACATATACCTTGAGGGTAGTATCTAATGCTAATCCAGCTCAATATCCCTATTAGTAACAAATTCAATAACTATTTTAAAAACTTAACAGTTAAAAATTTACAGTTTGTTAATGACTAACCAATGCTGACAAAGTAGAACCAATTTACATCTCTAATCATAGTAAAATTTAAAAATCCCCAAAGTCAAATGACATGTCTAAATAACTCTTCCACTTATTATTATTCTGATATACACAAATTTGTATTCATCAAAAATAAGAAATCATTAGTGGATGCTTCTCTGGTCTATTCCCCCACCCCTCCCAAATTCTATAACTTTATGGTGATAAAATTCTCTTCCTCACATTTATTTTCTTATTTAGAAACATTTAGTTAAATGTGTAAATCCTTATATAAAGAAAAAGACAAGGAGACACAACAGGAAAAATGTGCACAACAAGCCCTTCCCAACCCTTCCTTTATTGTTTAAATTATAGAACAGAGTCCTCTGGACACCCCTCCCCTCATAGTCTCTAGCCTCTGCTGCCAGTTAGGATACTTCAAATGCTTTTCCTCATATGCATTTGCCTTGGGAGACTGACATGCCCACAAGTCACAGCTTTAATAATTTAGAGCATCTTCTAGTTTTCACAGTAAGGATAAGAATATCCTTTACTTAAATGTGGCTCATTAGCTAAGACTTGGAAAACTCTTACCAACCTTTTGAGTCCACTTTCCAGTTATAAAACTCAATATTCTCATGCTGGAGCAGTAAGTGTTTCTTGTAAAATATGATTTCAAATTTTATTATCGGGTTGGTGCATATACCAGGGGGATGCCCTCGTGATTATATATATTTTATAATCTGTGCAGGCAAGGACCTTCCTTGACCAAGACAAGTATACTTGCATCTTCTTTTATTTTTTTTTCTCTCTCTCTGAATTTAAGATGGGATAAAATTGATAATTTTTCACTTTACTGGGTATTTTTTTTGCAAAAACTATTTATCATTCTTCAAATATATGTGTTTGGTGAATCCCTGAACTCGTTGCTATCTGAGAGCCGCACATAGAAAATTAAACAGCTCTGGTTCCTACCCACTAAGAGATTATAATCAGTTACTGATATGAAAGTAGGCATTAAATGTACTCTGCAGAATTGGAATGTCAAGTATGAGGTATGGATTGCAGACCTTCACCTAGCTGTCTGGCAGGAATAAAGCTCTTAAAATAATGGAAAGTATTGGTGAAAAATCACCAAGAAAATAATTGTAAAATGGGTTACTGATTTTTATCCAGATTAGTTAAGAGGCATTTCATATTTAAAATAAACCTTGGAAGATGATTTAAAGTGAGAAGCAATAAATATAAGATGCATGCAGATGAACCTTCTTAAAAAGATGAAGCACACCTATTCTTAGTAATACGGTGCTTTTAAGAACAGGACGAAAAGATTTGTTGGATCCTGAAATTCTGCAGAGCGGTAATTGATATAGCAATGGAAGTTTCTGCTCTTCCTCGCATATGAATTCCCTGCAAAGCTTTTGTTGTTGTGAAACAGTGGAAATCATACTTTCCAATGAGCTGCATCTATCTAAAGGGACAGAGCAATTAAATGATGGTAACCAATTATAATGAGTGAAAAACATGCATAATTCCAGTTGAACCACTTGTGTGCTAATGGTTTCCACCATGGGGTAAATAGGTTGCTAACATTTTGCACATCTACTCTGCATATGTTACAGAAAATAGTTGTCAAGATGTCTAAGCTGTTAAAACAGATTTGTGGTCCAAGGAGCCAAATCTGAAAATACAGTGGTAGAGAACAGAGATCACACTGCCTTAGAGACCACTCTTATGGGCAAACCCCTCGATTTAAAAACTTGCAGCTGTTTAGTCTCATGATGATAAGATACGCTGTTCCATTGAACAGCTAAAAGCCATCTACTTGGCTCCAAATGTGAGAGACAAAAGACCTACTTGCTAAAGCCTGAAAATCGCAAACAGTTTTGAAGAGAAACAAACTTAAATGAATTTAAATCACTGGGTGAGAAAGAGGAAGAGAAAAAGACAGTTAGAACATGGGGAGACTTGCCAAATTGAGGTACTGTTGGCTGAGCTTTCAGAACTCCTGTTCCTGACTTAGCACCAGGAAGGGTTAGGATTCAAGAACAATTAACAGAGGTGGGAAGGGGCGGGTGTTAGTAGGTTCTCATATTAAGTTGAGAATTTGATTAAATCCCCAAGTTCATCATGGAGAAGTGACAAAGATGTATTTAAAATTTGCTAAACTCTTGGGAAGATAAAGCCCTTCGGAAAAGATTTTAAAAAATAACGATGTACTTCCTCTTCCCTTTCCTCTAAGAAAAGGATGAGTGTGGTTTATTATCCTTAATTATTGTAGTCAGACTCCCTTGCTTCACCTGACAACAAATTGGCTTATCAGCCAGGGACTATTAGCTGTGCATTAACATCAAGTTAGACACTGAACCAGTCTTCAATAAACTCAATGAATAATAACTTTACATTCAAACAGAGCTCTATAATCTGAAAACTATTTTTCACAATATTTTTGTCTCTTTCCTTTGAGACCCTGGAGCAGGGCTTGGCAAATTACAGCCCACAAAACAAATCCTCCCAGACACCTGGTTTTATAAATATTTATTGGGACACAGCCATGCTCATTCTTGTACGCATTGTCTATGGTTTGCATTTGTGCTACACAAGCAGAGTTGAGCAGAGACACAGCAGAGACTGTAGAGCCTGCAAAGGTTAAAATATTTACTATGTGGCCCTTTACGGTAAAAGTGAGCTGACCCTTGGCCTGCTGCAGTGCTGGTACCCTCTTCAAGTCACCTCGCTTGCTGACCTTTGTTTTATAATGATATTTGTAATTGTATCATCATTTCCTAGAGTATAAACTATTTGAGGCAAAAGCTGTGTTGGACTCATTTTTGTATCCACTGAAATAATTAAAACAGTAGATAATGAAATGAAAAAAAATTATCTTATTCTCTTAAAAATCCTACCAGATTATGATCCTCAACTTTCAGATCTGGAAATGGAGTAAAAGTAAAGTGGTGGTTTGTCTTATTCTGACATGTGGTTAATTTTTTAAAATATATTTTATTGATTTCAGAGAGGAAGGGAGAGGGAGAGAGAAACAGAAACATCAATGATGAGAGAGAATCATTGACCGGCTGCCTCCTGCATGTCCCCTACTGGGGATCAAGCCTGCAACCCCGGACATGTGCCCTTGACTGGAATCAAACCTGGGACCCTTCAGTCCACAGGCCAATGCTCTATCCACTGAGCCAAACCAGCTAGGGCTGACGTGGGGTTAAATTTAAACTGCTGTGCAAATACATTAAAAAGTACCTATTTTTACTTTGTTTTCAAACATTATTGAACATAACTTTTACTTTGTTCTAAGATGATTTGTTGATGGAGTTGTAACATTACATCTGCAACCAGAGCTTACCAAGTTAATGCATAATCAATATTTCATTACCCACTGTTACTTTGGTTTATATCTGTAATAATTGTTTTGAGACCTTTCTCCTTCTGTATTCATGAACTAGTTAGACTATATAGAATAAGCATGTTGCATGTGGAGCCATTACTAGGAGGAATGATTAGTTATCAATAGGTTATAAAGCAGCAGTTTTCAACCTGTGGGTCATGACCATTGGAAAACACATATAGCATATCAGATATTTCCATTACGATTCATAACAGTAGCATAATTACAGTTATGAAGTAGCAACGAGAATAATTTTATGGCTGGGGGCCACCACAACATGAGGAACTGTATTAAAAGTTTATAGGTCTCGGCATTAGGAAGGTTGAGAACCACCTTCCTAAGCGAGCAGGGCAAGGGTCAGCTCACTTTTACTATAAAGGGCCACATAGTAAATATTTTAACCTTTGCAGGCTCTACAGTCTCTGCTGTATCTCTGCTCAACTCTGCTTTTGTAGCAGAATTATTATATTATATAATATAATGGCACCAACATAGAAATTATAAAGTCTTATCAGGAAAGCTTAACTTCCCATCTGAGTTTCAGCTGTGCTTACAAATCTTATCTTCTTCACTCTACCCTTCATCAGCACCTCTGGGCTCTGCAAAAAGCATGCACAGCAAGGAAGTGAAAGAAGATAGAGACCAATTCTTTAAAATCTCTTCCAGAAAATAAAAGCAAAGGGAATATTTTCTAACTCATTCTACTGAGCAGCATGATCCTAATAACAACCAAAGAAGACATTACTAAGAAGGAAAATTACAGAATAATATTTGTTATGATTATAGATGCAAAAATCCTTAGCAAAATATTAACAAATAAAATCAAACTTTATACAAAAAGAATCATACCCATGACTACATGGGATTTATTAGAGGTATGTAAGGCTGGTTCAACATTTGAAAATCTATTAATACTAGAGGCCCGGTGCACAAACTCATGCACTGGTGGGTTCTGGCCAGCCCGCCCCAATGGGGGTCGATAGGGGTGGCCAACGGGGTGGGAGGAGAACCATGGGCAATTGGCCAGCTGGCCCCACCCCAATTGGGGGGGCTGGCTGGGGGGGGCTGACCGGGGGGGCCACAAGAGGTTGGGGGTGCCACTAGGGACCCCAATGGGGTGAGTTGGCCACTGCAGTGCCCATGATAGCAACTGGTTGTTCTGATTGATCCAGTCATTCTGTCATTCCCCATTGTTCTAGTTGCTTGGCTTTTATATATATAGAGAGAGAGATAATCTACCACATCGACAGGTTAAAGAGAAAAAAATCATCTATAATCCCAATAGATGCAGAAAAAGCATTCAACAGACTCCAACATCCATTAATAATACAAATTCTCAGAAAATTATTAGAAACAAAGGGAAATTTTTTTAACTTGATAAATAATATCCACAGAAAACATAAAGCTAACTTCATACTTAGTAATGATAAAATATCTGTTTCTCTCTAAAATGGGGAACAAAACAAGAGTGCCTCTCTCATCACTGCTATTTACTATCACACTAGAAGTCTTAGTGAATTCAATAAGAAAAGAAAATAGCATAAAATATGTAGATTAGGAAGGAAAAAATTAAAGTGTCTTCATTTAGAAATATAATCTATATTTATGAAGAGCCAGGGGCTGTCACATACGAAACAACTGAAGGAACAACCAAACAGGCTGAGTGGGGCAACAAGGCCGGCAGGAGGGTTAGTGAGGGACAACCAAATGACTGAACAGCAGACTTTGTGGGGTGACCAGGCCGGGAGGGGGGGGCAGTGAGGGGTGACCAGGCTAGCAAGGGGGGGCAGTTGTGGGTGACCAGGCCGGCAGGGGGGCGGGAGTTAGGGGCTATATGGGCAGCAGAGGGGGCAGTTAGGGGCAATCAGGTAAGCAGGCAGAGGTGGTTAGGGGTGATCATGCTGGTAGGGAGAACATTTAGGGGTTACCAGGCAGGCAAGAAGGCAGGTAAGTAGTTAGGAGCCAGCGGCCCCAGATTGTGAGAGGGATGTCTGATTGCTGGTTTAGGCCTGATCCCAATCGGGATTGAAGAGGGTGCAAACTGGGCTGAGGGGGCCCCCCCCCAATGAATGAATTTCATGCACTGGGCCTCCAGTTGTCTACATAAAAATATGAAAGAATAGACAAAAGAAGTAGAAACCTATAGGCAATTATAGCAAGGTTAAAAGTTACAAGGTCAATATAGAAAAGTCAATTGTGTTTCTGTATACTAGCAATGAACAAGATGAAGAAGTATAATTTGAAATTTAAAGCAAAATATTTATATTAGCACCAAAAGAATTAAATACTTAGATATAAATCTAACAAAATATTTATAAGATCTTTATTAGAAAAACTAGAGGCCTAGTGCATGAAAATTTGTGCACTCGGGTGGGTCCCTCAACCCAGCCTGCACCCTCTCGCAATCCGGGTCCCTAGGCCTGGCCTGAGATCAGGGCCTATCAGGCTTTCCTTCCCTTGGCTGTTGGCAGCTGGCCCTGTCCCCGCCACTGCCACTGCTTGCCATCTGTGCACCACTGCCCCCGATCCTCCCCTGCCACTGGTTGCCTCCTTCTGCAGGCAACAAGCGTGGGGTATGATTGCTTGGCTGGCCGGGCCTCCACACACCTGCCACAGCATTGCTGGCCAGTGGCCTGGGCCTCCCTCTGTGGGGAGATTGATGGTGGGGCCCCCAGATTGATCACCCCACAGAGGGAGGCCCCGTCCACCCACTGCAGTGCCACCAGCTGGGTAGCCTGGGCCTCCCTCTTTTTTTTTAAGTAAGGGTAAGGTGTACTGAGCGATACAGAACTGAGTACTATGAAGGGTTTACCAAGATGGAAATGCACTATACTCCCGCCCCTGCCAACCCCAACACCCTGAGACTACAGTACTTAGAAGTTACACACATGGCCATAACTGCTGAATATCTGTTTGTAACAAACAAACCATAGCATATTTAATATTTATACTGTAACACATCGAGTGATTATAGAAATCCATTTATATATCGCTTATATAAAATCTTTTTTTTTGTAAAAAATATTTTTTTAAAAAAAGAAAATATAAAAATCATGTTCAGTTGAAAGCCCTGCCAGGACAGCCAGTCTGTATGTGCTTTGGAAGGGCGCCTATGCCTCGTGCCCACAGCAACTCCAGCAGGGCTGGCGAGGGTGCACCCCGGCTGTCACTCAGGGTGGGACTGAGCTGGACCACAGTGGGTGGATACAGCAGGGCCTGGCTGTGCCCTTCTCCAGCCTTGCATCAGGATCAGGGTCAGGGCTGGGGGCAGGCAGATTGCAGTATCACTCTGAGCTCCATACTCAGCCTAATTTTGGTTGCAACTCATGGCTTTTCCTGGCTGCTCAGAGGTTCTTTGGGTGGGTACCCTGGCAGAGAGGCCGGAGAAGTGCCCACAGCGGCCTGGTTGGGTGTTTCTCTGGCCAAGAGCCTCTGTCCTGCCTCCTGCGAGCCTGGCCCCAAGCAGAACAGGCCCCCCTGAGGACTACTTTGGTCTCAGCACTTGGTCCTGGGTTTCATCAGCCTGGGTTTCTTCCCCTGGTGTGGCTGATCTGAGTTTCACAAAAAAGCCTGGCCGATGCTGGCTGTGCTGAGCCTCATTGAAGAGTTTTTCACACAGCAAAGGAAGAGCCCTCTGGGACCCACCTCCTCCTCCTCCCTCCCGTCACCTCCTCCTCCTCCTCTACCTGCTCCCAGCCCGTGGTCACGTCTTCTCCAGCTGCTCCAGCAGTGGGTTGCCTTCTGAGTCGGGGGTCTTAACACTGTTGGTCCTGATGATGCAGGTGGCGTGATGCATGTTGTGCATCAGGATGAGCTGTTGCTGGTCCAGCTTCAGTTCCTCCATCTGGGTTTTCAGCTCCACATTCATGATCAGGGAAACTATAATAACTGGCCAATACTCTTTGAAAGAGTAGAGTTCATGAGAGACAAGAAAGAATGTGTTGTTCTGGCATCAGGCTGCCACCACTTTGTTCTTTTCCTCCGCTCCTCTTCCTCATCTAGCTCACTTTTCACAGGTTGAGGCCTCTTGCCCAGTTTCACCTCTAGGAAGTGCAAAGGGGCGATCATGGTCCCAATGTTGTGGATGTCAGCATATTTCAGCTATTCTGCAGTCAGGGCCAAACTGGGAAATCCAGTGAGGGGGCCAAGCCCTGGCAAAGAGCCCAAGGTCATGGAAGGGCCCGGGATCTGCCCAGGCATCATTGCAAGAGTGGCAGTCCAGCCGTGCAGAAGCTGTGGGCAGAGGTGGCAACCCCAGGGCCTAGGCCAAGCTTCAGGCACTGTGCCCGCTTAGGAGCCACTGTGGCACCAGCCCCGCCCTGCAGTGTCCACTGCTACCAGTGCCTCCCATCGTAGCCACCGAGGATGTGGTGGGTGGCCTGTGTCTCCCTCTTTGCGTCAATTGATCACGGGACTCTACCTGCCTGCCTGATTGCCCCTAAACACTCACCTGCCTGCCTGCCTGATCACCCCTAACTGCTCGCCTGCCTGCTTGATCACTTCTAACCACTTGCCTGCCTGCCTGATTGCCCCTAACCACTCGCCTGCCTGCCTGATTGTCCCTTACCACTTACTTGGGGGCAGGGCCAGCCTGGGTGAGAGGCTATGATGGTTCTGGTCTCTGGTCATTCTGGTCATTCTGCCGTTTCAGTTGCTGGGCTTTTATTATATAGGATTGTAAAACTTTGATGAAAGATGTAAATAAATTAAGATATATTTCATTTCAGAAAAATAAGATGACATTATTAAGATATCAGTTTTCCCAAACTGATATCCATATTCAATGCAATTCCAACCAGATTATTTTGTAAATATCAACACACTACAGTTTGTCCTTGAGCAACACAGGGGTTAGGGATGCTGACAAAAACTCACAAGGTAAAAAACCCAGGTATAACTTTTGACTCCCTAAAAGCTTAACCACTAATAGCCTACTCTTGATCTGAAGTCTTACCAATAACATAAACAATTAATTAACACTTATTTTGTATGTTATTTGTATTATATGCTGTATTCCTAAAATAAGATGAGTTATAGAAAAGAAAGTTTTTAAGAAAAGATAAATTTGCAGTACCGTACATATTTACTGAAAAAAATTGTATGTAAGTGGACTCATGCAACTCAAATCTGTTTTGTTTAAGGGTCAACTGTATTCAAAAGTTTATATGAAAGACACTCAGAATAGCCAACACAATACTGAAGAAGAATAAAATCAGGAAATTGACACTACCTGATTTTAAGACTTATTATAAAGCTATGATGATCTAAGTAGTATGGTCTTAGCAAAAATACCTGACAAATAACTAAAATGAGCAGAATAGAAAGTTCAGAAATAGAACCACATAAATAAATGATCTTTGAATGATCTTTGTCTAGGAACAAAGGCAATTCAATAGAGAAAAGATAATCTTCTCAACAAATGGTGCTAGAACAACTGGATAACTACATGCAAATAAAAAAAGAATCTACATTAGAACCTTAGACCTTTCACAAAAATTAGCTCAAAATGGATTTAAAACCTAAAGTAAAATGCAAAAATATAAAATTTATAGAAGATAAAAATCATCCATAATATTAAAAGCCAAATTAAGAGTAATTTCTATCTTAACCTATTAGGGTGGTTGGGCTACTCAGTTTGGCTTAGAAACTTCAAATTTCATCTTCCGTAGTATTTTCCAGGCTGCCATCCTCATAATAATTTGAATGTCTTCTAGTTAATTGCCTTGAAGATCAGTCATCAGTACACACCGGAAATGAATTCAAGATTTACTTCAACATAATCCTTGAGGGAGAGAGAGGATGTGGATAGACACAGAGATCAAACAGGAGTTGCAAAATATTGATAATTATTGAAGTTTTGATGGGTTTATGAGAATACATTTTTACTCTTCTACCTCGGTATACAGATGTTTTAAATCATCCATAATAAAACGCTTTTCAAAACTGCCCCTTACAGTGGCTGTAACAGAAACAGGATGCAGCTGGTCCCAGATACACTTCTACAGCCCCCTGTCTTTACTGCATCTTGTACACATTGACGGATTTAATCAATTAGAGGTGAATCAGGACTTAATATTTGTTGCAAAAGTTCCATAATAAGCCCTGGCTGGTGTGGCTCAGTTGGTTGGAACGTCATCCCATTCACCAAAATGTTGAGGGTTCTATCCCCTGTCATGGAGTGTGTGGGAGGCAACCGATCAATACTTCCCTCTCATCTCTCTCTCTCTCTCTCTCTCTCCTCTCTCTCTCTCTCTCTCTCTCTCTCTCTCTCTCTCTGGAATAACCATGAAAGTTCCATAATAGTGGGGTTTTTTTTTGTTTTTTTTTTTGTTTGTTTTTTTTTTGTCTAAAGCGGTGGTTCTCAACCTTCCTAATGCCGCGACCCTTCAATACAGTTCCTCATGTTGTGGTGACCCCCAACCATAAAATTATTTTTGTTGCTACTTCATAACTGTAATTTTGCTATTGTTATGAATCGTAATGTAAATATCTGATATGCAGGATGTATTTTCATTGTTTGCGACTCACAGGTTGAGAACCAAAGCCTTATAGTTAAGACTCAACTAACCATATTTATTTTTTATGTCAACCTCAATAGCCAGTGGCAACACAGTAATAATGTCCACCCAAAAACTGAAGTTACTGAGTTGGATGCTGAGCAATAAAAATCTCTGTTCATTAAAACTCAATATAAACTCGTCAGGTTTATTACTAGTAGTACTAATAGCAGCCATATGATCATTGTTTTTGTACTCTGATATTGGCATTAACTTTTTCGGGACAGCTGAGATACCATTCAACTAGCCAGATTTCATTGCTTTCATACGTATTGTTCTGAGGATGATTCCAGCTTTAAGAGAAACATCAGTCTGAAACCAATTTACCAATATTCCAGGATGTTACAATTAATCAAAACTCTTCTTCGGTGCCTTGATGACCAAGTTGGTTTACTAAGTTGACAGTGGGAATACTTTGTATATTAGCTCTTTGTCAGGGCAAAGTTTTTTCACTATGTGATTGTTCCTATCCAAATATTGAGGATCTTGCCGTCTCTTTACTTTCCTACCCATTTCCTCCCAAAGCAGGGCTCAAGTTCTAACTTTTACACTGATTATCCATTGACAAGTTCAGTTTATAATTTTTGCATATATATGCATTCAAAAACCATTAGTATTTATCCACACACATAAGCACACATACATTAAGCACAGTGACTACCTGGCCAATGATCAGTAACTACTCTATGACTTATTGAAATATACAGATTTTTTAGTGGAATAAAAAAATATTGTGATCAAAAAAATTATCATATAAAATTGGATTTTTTTTAAAATATATTTTATTGATTTTTTGCAGAGAGAAAGGGAGAGAGATAGAGAGTTAGAAACATCGATGAGAGAGAAACATCGACCAGCTGCCTCCTGCACATCCCCCACTGGGGATGTGCCTGCAACCCAGGTACATGCCCTTGACCGGAATCGAACCTGGGACCTTTCAGTCCGCAGGCCGACGCTCTATCCACTGAGCCAAACCGGTTTCGGCAAAATTGGATTTTTTAAATCAAAGACATAAATGAATGATATATGTGAAACATCTTACTATTCCCTGTATTGAAACAAAGATAAATAAATGACTCCTTCTCTCTAAGAGCTTAATATCTAGAGGTCTAAGCAGATATGGAAACTCATGAATGAAGCGAAGTTAGCTAACGAAGAGTAAAAAACTCAGTAAATTCCAGATTTGTTTCAGGATGTTGCTATGGTGATCTCAGGTTGGCCCCATAAATTCCAGGAAAACTTACTGAAAAATGCTTGGCCCCCTATTGCCAACTCAACTAATCTATTGAGAAGTAATAAAGACCTAGTAAAATAGCAATCACCTTTTTCATTAGAAAACTGGGAAATAGCTGTTTTAGAATCTGATTCAGTAGCCGTCTGTCACTGATTCCCATTCACTGTTTTTCCCAATAAGCCACGTGTTTAAATTTGTTAATCATGAAGCACAGCAGGAGTCCTTGAAATGCTATATCATCACTACACAAGTTTACGGTGTTCTTTTTATGGTGTTCTTACCAAGTTTGCAATTAAAAAGTGGTTTCCTGATGTAAAATTTGAATTTGTTTGCCATGACAATTAGTTAACAGTCTCAATTAATTGGTTAAGAAAATCTTTCTTATCTTTCAGAAGAGGTAAATAGTTGAAAGATAAATTCCTTTGCACAGAATTTACTTAGCGCTGATCTCTATCTCCTTCTATTATTTTTTTTTAATTTCTTTATTGGTTAAGGTATTACAAATGTGTCCTCATTTCCCATTAACCCTCAACCTCCCCCCCCCCACTCATGCTCTCACCCCCCTGGTGTCTGTGTCCATTGGTTAGGCTTATATGCATGCATACAAGTCCTTTGGTTGATCTCTCCTCCTTGCCCCCTCCCTCCCCTACTTTCCCTCTTTTGGAGCTTAGCCTTGCTTAAAGTTTTTTTCTAAAAATAAAATCTAAATAAACTTTTTCTCCATTCTATATAAACACTAGTGAACTACTAAAATTACATTAAAACATAGACTTTACACAGGTGCTACCTGACTGTCCATTTCTATGTAGAGAATCATAACTGAAAGTCGTTGATATTTGAGAAAAAATTATGAAGAAAAAATATTCACTGAAATAACTGAAAACGGAGCTTGAGACTTTAATTTTGAACTAGAAATTCTTAAATAAAATTGTTTGGTTCTATAGCATCTAAGTTCAAATTGCAATTATGCACTAATATTTTGAACAAAGAATGAATAAAATGCTGGCCTTTTCCACAAAATTCTAAAATCATATTACTTCTCAGTTTTCCCTGCATATATTTTCTTGCAAGGTAATCACACAAAAAAATATTGTTATAAAATATTCCAGGATATCATCAGTTTTCTCAAAATCTTTATAAAACTTCTGATAATCAAATTATTTATTACTCGCTTGTACAATGGTTTGCATTAAATTTTCTCATGTTCATCAAATGATTGATAAGCAAACTTGGTAGGCAGCGTACATGCTAGTGTAGGAAGGGTTGTTCAAGCAAAAACTTCTTTCATAAGTTACATTACTAGTAAAAAATAATTTCTTAAAATAACTTATTTTTATGCAACTTCTGTAATTGGAGCAGCTGAAATAGGAATGATGACTATTCAGATGACAGGGATGACTTAGTAATTACCTCTTGTAGTGGATGCTGTAGTGTGCCTCTAACATTCCGTTAGGACTGAGCTGCTTATTGTCCTAGCTTCTAGGGGAGTTACCTGCTGACAACTCACAGCTGAGCCCTTCCACAGAAATAGCCTACTACTGAAGGCCTCAGTAAGGCCCTCCCTGGGGTTAGCCCTCATTCAGCAACTATTTAATGAAGGAAAATAAAAGCTCAAGAAACTTACTTCACTTGGAGCAAATCTGAAGAGCCAATTCCAATTTTAAATTTCTTCTTAGGATTGGCTGAAACACTTACTGTAATTCCATCACAATTCAAATTTTCCCTTTACCCAGTCCTACTCCTCTCACTCTGTTGTTCCTAAGAGCACTCTCCTCAACATACAGCTGAATGCAAACCTCCATCTCAGAGACTGTTTCCAAGGAACCCAGTCTGAAACTGTTGGTGCCTTGAGCAATCCTATTAAGGAAAATCTAAAATAAGAGTTTGGAGTTGGATCACCTAGTAGCAGGCTGGCAATGAAGAACAATCACTACTTGTAAGTTCAGTACTGACAGCCCTTGGCATGAAGTAGGAATAATTGTCATGGTGGTGAACTAGAATCTGATTTTACTGGAATGAAATATACTGGCAGGTGCAAGATCTCCATCATTTTAGAGGTTTTCAGAAAGCTAGCAATTATGAGAATTTTTATATGACATCTATTGATGCACTGGAGAAAGTCCTGAAAGACTGAAGATGAATAATCATCAATTTAAAATAAAATGAGAGGCCCTTCTTAATGATAAATTAGGCTTATTAATATTTATTTCTATATACTTATTTAATAATTCTTATTAACATAACAGAGTTCAAGAGAATATTGAATTTGCAACACTGGCAAGTTTGCTATACCAGGTCATCATATAGTTGAAATGGAATTAGACCCTGAAATTGGGAAGGAGACCCGTGATCAATAAACTTGAAAACCTTCAAATATGAAATTTCCCTGAATCCTTTGAGCCTGAGAACTCCTCCTTGTTAAAGTTGGGTGCTCCTCCATTGCTTAAAGATATCTAGAGTCCTCTGCTTTGCAAGACAACATACCTCCTCTTTAACCCCAGCTCCCAGGATCATTCTCACCTTCTTTCCTGGACAGCAGTTCAATAACTAAGATCAAGTCACAACAAAACCCAATCAGGGATGTGCAAGGAAAGGGAATATAACTTGAAGGAGCTTTAGGGCCTACCCAACATGTCCTGGAAGGATATAGGAGAGTATATGAGGAGAAACATAAAGTTCAATAAAGATGAGCTTATTGATATGGAAGCAAACTAGTGATATAAAAAACTAACACTCTGACAAGGACCTTGGAAGATAATGCTAACACATTACTAGGTTGGCTGTTAAAATCTTGGAGAAAACAATGTCCCACACTAAGTAATGAAGAAATGATGAGGAAAGTAGAAGTAGGGATTAAAGGACTTGAGGAAGTATATATGGTAGAATGAAGATGCTGTTGTATTAGATTGTCATAACGAAATACCACAGACTGGGTGGCTTACACTGCAGAGATTATTTTCTTACAGTTCTAGAGGCTATAAGTCTAAGATCAAGGTTTTGGCACATTTGGTTTCTTCTGGTTGCCTGCTTGCTGTGTCCTCACATGGTCTTTTCTCTGTGTGCCCACATTCCTGGTGTCTCTTTGTGTCTGTGTGTTTCCTCTTTTTATAAAGACACCAGTAAGACTGGATTAGGGCCTACCCTAATAGATCATTTTAACTTCATCACCTCTTTGAAGGCCCAACCTCCAAAAATAGTCACATTGTGAGGCACTGGGGTTAAGCCTTCAAAATATATATATATTTTTTTTCCTTTTGAGGAGAACACAATTTAGCTTATAATACTATGTGAAGCTAAAAATGTCATCAGCCAACCACATGTGAGGGAAGAGCACAGAGGACATTCCATTTACCAAAGTAATAATGGATGTGCTGGTGAGAAGGGCTCCTAGACCCCTGAGTAACTCAGTGGCAGCACATGTCAGCTTAGGCAGAATCATTACTCAAAAGCAAGTTCTTCCAGTCCTCTCTGTGATCCATGCCCATGGCCCTGCAGCCCCTTTCAGAGCACACCTGGGGTTACATAGGGGACCCCTATGTCTAGATGACAAAGGGAGAACATGTGAAAGCTGGAAAAGAAACGTTCCTGCTACATATGAGCCCCACTCAGGGATATTCCTGAAAGGCAGTGGTAAGGGAAACTCCCCCACTCTCTGTGCAAGGAAAAGTCACCGGAGGTGAGAATGCACCCAGACACATGGGTGATAACACACAGCTTGGCTGGTTGGTAAAGGCCTCATCACACTCCCAGTGACCAACTTGAAAGATTTTATTTTTCTCATCCCCACCACTGTAAGCTGAGAGAGATCATATATCTTAGTTTCTAGGGTGGTGGGGCAGGGGTGGGGGGGACATTGCAAAAATTCCATTAAGCTTTAAGCTACTCTGCCACCAGTCCCTTTAGGTTCCTTGTGCCATGAGGCCAGCAGGCCAGGAAAGGAACCACGTTCTCAGCAGAGAAGGGAAGACTATATTTGCACCAAGGTAATAGGTACTCTTCCTGCACAATTTCAATTTTAAGTGAATAAGTATAGCAGTCACAGCCTATAACAGCCTATAACAAAAGAGCACAACAATCAGTCCTCAAGACCTGAGGGTTGGGGGCCAGGGTCATACTGCTGGGCAAGTCTGTTAGAGCAGGGAGTTGCTAGCCAATGGCAAAGGGTATCTACAATAGGTAGAATAAGAGGGTGATGAAAATCTCTTGTAACTGCAAGTCCAACTGTTGTATCTGGAACCGTACTATTTTTATTTTCTTTTTTGTAAATTTCCCCAGAAAAAGAGACTAACCAGAATCCTGAAGAAAGCTGTTCCAGGATTAGTTGGGCTTACATAAAGCAAGAAGATCTGAGCAACACAAGTAATGATCTATAAGTCAAAGCTGTGGTATGTGCTCCCAGGAACGTACACCCCCCAAAATTGCTAACACTGAAGAGCTGCCTTGCCCAGGATTATGGCCTCCCCTCAAGCAGCCTGTATCCACATATTGACTGATGGGGAACAAAGGTCCCCTGTCCCCTTGGCACCATACTAGGCCATTTGAGGTATTTCTGAGGCTTCACAAATTCAGAGAGCACCCTGAGATGGTTGAGTTCTCCACTGCAGCCACATCACAGCTCAACATTTCCTTCTGCCAAATCCCGGTTCCCTCACCCCACTATAGGTGTTGTTTCAGGAAGCACTTCCCAATAAGTCTCTGCAGACTGATCTCCATCTCACTCTGTTACAACACTAAGTTGTTGCTAATCCCACTATGTACCCAGTGCCACCACCACCACTGCTTCTCTTCCTCCTCCTCCTCCTATTACTACAAAATGTTAATTATGAAAGTCTGATATTTATTTGTGGCGTAAAATATTCTCAAAGTCATATGTACTGTTCTTTATTATATGTTTGTAATTACTTAATAATATTTAACATCTGAGTGCTAAGATGTGCCAGCAAGAACTTTGCATTTATTGTCAAATAATCCTCACATAAAAAGGATCCTATTAGGAGTCCCTTTACACAGAGAAGGAGGTTGAGATTTCATGAGGTTAAATATTTTATCCCAATTTGCACAAGATGCAAATGGCAGCTGGGATTTGGCTCCAATGCTCAGGCTGTTAGACCACAGTCACTTTTCCTCCCATCTATATGGCACGAAGTGACTGCATGGGTTCCCCAGCATTATTTTCTAAACTGTGTGATATTCCAGTCGTGTCCCACTGATTTTGTTTGATTAGAGAAAGACCACGATGCAAAACGGGGTAGCCTCTTTATCAGAATGGACTCTATTCATCCGCCTAGACATTCCTTTCTCCATGGGAGCTCCATCCTTTCTTGGGACACCTTTTTTTTTTTTTTTACCTGAATAACATAATCATGATGGCTACATAGTGGTTACATGTCTATTTTGTATATAAGTTGAGATTTAAAACTATCCGTTATACTTTCTCCTTTAAGAAATCTTACATATAATTTACTTGAGACTAATGTACATGAGCAAATTGGCAGCTTTGTGTTTCTAGTCCATAATTCTATGCAGGACCACCATGACATCTTTTTGAATTAACATCTTTTCGAATTTAGTAAATCTGCCAATTAAATGTAAAATGCACATTATCATTTTTAACATATTCTTTGACTACATTTTCTACTTTTCTTGGTAGAAATGGACATTTTAACTGCCAGCCAATGGCATAAACATAGGCTATATCTAGCATGTATTTTCCCACAAACATTTTGATGCCTTATTATGATTGCTATGAATCTACCATAACCAGAATCCTTGCAGAGAGGATGGAGGACAATAGGGAGGGCTTGAATTGCAGCAGCCATCATGCATGGACTATACTGAAATCCAAAGCAACAGAAGAAGGTAGTTCCCACTCTGACCAATTTTCAGTTAAATCTTTTCTTTCATACCAGCTGACTTCTGAAAAATAGATTGGATTCCAGCCTTGGATTATAAATCTTTGTGGTGTCTATTGTGAAAATGCTTTCTACCATCATAGGATCTGATCGCTGCCCTCCCTCCTGAAATGCATCACGGTCTGGTAGCACTCAGAGCTTTTAGCTTGTTAGTGCAAATCAACTTTTATTGCCTGCATTTGAGAGAAAAGGACAGTGAAAGCGCACATCCATACATTATTTTGGCTATTTGTAAAAGGTTAAAAAAGAAGAATGGAGGATAAAACTGCAGCATTTTCTGAGGGCTTAAGAAATGACTTTGCAACACACATGCACTCACACACACACAGAGGCAGGCACACACACGGCAGCTGTGAGTGGTTCCTGATGGAACAACAAAGACAAACAAAATGTTGGCTAAGTGATTTACTGTCAACACGGGATGACACTTTGACATGCACTGTGTTTATATGTTCCCATTTCCTGTATGAAATTTGTGGAACTTTTAAAGCTGTTGGACTCCAGAAGCCTGCTTAGCTGCTCTGACCACTCAAACCCCGCAGACAGTAAGTGGCAAGGGGCGGTAAAGAATTACCAATAAATTGGGAGTTGAGAAGCAAGAGTGATGAGTGAGACAAGTGTTGATATTAGAAACTTTGATTTGGAGGTTTATAAAGGTAAGTGAATGTGACATTTAGTCATCTGGACTCTGAAATGGGCAAGTGGAAGGATTACAGATGATAGCTTTTAGAGAAGGGCAAAAATCTTTTAAATCTTTTATTGCTGAAGTTTCAAGGCAAAGTCAAAACTAGATTAGAAGATAATCAATACTCTGAGGCTTACCAGGAGGGTTTTGAGCATTTTTACTCAGAATGTTATCTTAGGAAATGGGTTTGGAAAACCTTCTCAAGTAGAACCAGTAAAAGGGGCTTTTTTTTTTAAGGTAACAGAAAAATATATTTTAAAAATACAAAAAGATAAATGTTATAAATATGAAGAAAAATGGTTATCTGTATATAATCATGTCATTTCTGATGTGCAAAAATAAAAAGAAATATCTATTGAGCAAACCATTTGACTGCATAAGTTTTTTTTTACACAGGTTAGAGGATTTGGACAATTAGAAGATACCTAATCTGACTGTTGTCTTCTAGCCTGGGGTCTAAAAAGTGATATATTCTGTATGCCATGGCTGGAGCAAATTGGCAAACCTGATTCTTATAGCTGACCCTTTAAGAGATTGTTGCGAAATGTATTTTTAAACTAAGTCTAGTATATGCAAATGTTTTTCTTAGTTTTCCATAGAAAATTAACTGCGGATCTGTTTTTAGTACTAAAATGTTATGCTTTAATCTATTGGCCCAAAAATGTGAATCAAGCCTCCACCAAAAGCTAGGAACACCGTATGTGTAAATGCTTCCTAAAGCTTTCAACACCTTGCTAGACATTTCTCCTCTCTCAAAATTCCTGCCCCAAACTTGTCCTCCCTCTCAGGTCATGATTCTGCATTACACTTCAATGATGAAAGCTAAATGTCCTCATTTTCCACTTTCCTGCATCTGTACCCATCTTTACCTCCTTCTCTGTTATTGAGGAAATGCATGCTTCTATTGAAGATTAAACTCCCCACCTTACTTCTCACAGGCTTTGCATACCCTTTTTAATTGCACCATCAAACTCTTCCTCCGTCTTACCTTTCCCATTAGCAGCAAACATGTTTGTCATTATTCTTCAAGAAGAATCCTCCTAGTGTCATATTTCCCTCAAGATATCTCCTTTTGCATATTTGACTGCAGAACAGGTATAAGCTCAGGGTTTATACCTGCTGTCTCCACTACCTCTCATCACATTCACTCGTCATTCCACTCCGGTTTGGGCTACCTCTCCCTCACCCACCCACTGAAAAGCTATTTATTCCAAGATTACCAATGATGTCTATGTTGTTAAGAAGGCTATTTTTTCTTTTCTAATTTTATCTGTCTCTCATAAAATTCAGTGAAGTAGGCACACCCTTCCTGAAATATAATTTCCCCCTGCCTCCAGGACACTACTCTCCTCTGGTTCGTCTCTAACATTTTTGTCCTCACCTTCTCAGTTTGCTTTTCCCCAAACAATGACTCCAGAGCATGGTCCCAGACTTCTGGGCTTTATTTCTTTAATGATACTCACAGTTTGTTTATTTTGTCACCATTAGTTGGTGCCAAACTCCTGAGAGAAGGAACCGTGATTATTTTATTCATTGATACATTACCCAGCCCCTACTTGTGCCTGGAACATTTAATAGTTCAATTATTATACTTCAATCAACAAAGAAAGGAATAAAAAAGGAATATGATGTTCAGAAAATGTATCAGCATTTGATCCAAATCACTCTTTCTCAAAATTGGTAAGACCTGGGCTCAGCAGATTATTTGCTCTGATGGCATATTTCTGTGAAAGAAGAGCTGAGTACAGTTTATGTCCCTTGTTTTTCAGTCCACAGTTCCTTCATTTATAACACAGGGTCATCCTATATACTATTACTTTCTAAATCTATTTGGTGTGCTTAATTTATCAAAATGGTCAATTTCCTCCCGCTGACCAAACTTGAATTTCACTTGCAATTTTAGTTTCAAGCAAAGTATAAGCACTCTGTTTACTTATTTTAAAAAATAGCCTCCATTAAGCAACGATTCTCTGTACATTGTATTTAATTTTAGGAGCTCATCAAATGTTAAGCATATAATGAAAGTTTTGCAAATTCCACCATTTTCACGGACTTTCTCTGAATCTCTGTGCCGGGGTCCAACCCCAGCAGGTCCAGGGGTTCTCCAAAGGTGTGGACGGAGTCGGCGAAGAAGGAATGACACGGAGACAGCGTTCAGTTGATCGTCGGCGAAGAAGGAATGACATGGAGACAGCGTTCAGTTGATCAGCAGCCTTGCCAGGATCTCTAGCCAAGTTCTGTCTAGGA
>NW_006297754.1:656151-660391 GCF_000327345.1 Myotis davidii
TAATCTGTATTCCAAAGGTTAGGGGGTTTCTTATCTCCATTCGAGGGATTAAAGATTATGTAGCTTAAGCAGGATTGTTCGTAGTTAAAGTGATTAATTACCCGCCTGGCACTTAAGAGGTTTTATTCCCTCCCTAACTTCAGGGGAAAATCCCTACCTGGGGAAACAACCTTTCTTGGAGAGGTGACCTTGGTTAAAACACAGCGCCAAGAAGGTGAGCAAACATATTAAGAACAGTATGCCATATATGCCAGGTCCCTTGAAACAGCAAGGATGGACTGGCTCCCGGCATCTCTGTACATTGTATTTAATTTTAGGAGCTCATCAAATGTTAAGCATATAATGAAAGTTTTGCAAATTCCACCATTTTCACAGACTTTCTCTTTCTTTAGCAGTTATTTCTACTAGTCTGATACATTTACTGACAATATAAATTCTAAGGATGACTAAAATGAATCACAAGTTTTCAGACAATTTAACTATCAACCCCTTTGGGCAACTGAATATTATCAAATATTATTAGATGTTAGAGGCATTTCATATTAAGTGAAATTACATGAGGCTTCTCAGATGAAGTTCAGACTTCAGTCTGCAATATGAATTCATCTGGAATTGGATGAACTGATACAAAGGCCTGAGCTAAGAGCAAACCAGCATTGGCCTAGTAAGGGTCTGGGAGGGACCTCATGAGAATATTAATATGCTTCCACTTCTTTGCCCTTTATATTTGGTTTTAAGAAGATCTATAGTTATTGGATAACCAAGAGCCGTATTGACATGTGACTATTGAATCAGTCATTTATCCATTAAATCAGAGCTTTTTCCTCCTGTGATCCTCATGGTCAATATCTGTATAATCAATTGGATTGGACAGGCAGTCAATATGCCATGGCAATGGAGAAATTGCTATTTATCTGATCTACATTTCTAAGTGCTATATTTTTATCATAAAACCTGGCTTAAATTGGTTTTCTCTTGGCAAATGCCTGCCTTAACTCAGTATGAGTAAAACAGGAACAATACTAAAAGGGCACACATTTGCAATATTTAATGGGGAGCAAGGCAAAGAACCCTAATAGATGCTAATATAAAACTCTGTTGCATGCTCTGTAGCACTTCTGTCTCATAACTTACAGCATTCCAGTCAGACTGTAAGTTCTCTATGGCGATGTTGTGAGTTGTACTATCATTGAATACATTCACAACTCTTCACCCCCAAGACCTCTTGACAGAAAGATTGTTCTTACTAAGTGGTTTGTAGATGTGACTTAATTTGGCCAATGATATGTGAGTCAAAGTAACATAAGCCACTTCCAAGAAGATATTTTAAAAGCCAGCACAGGATCCTATCATTATTACGACAATGAGAGTGTCATGAGTGGACAGGGAGTGCTCCTTCAGCCTAAACTGCAAAATGAAGATTGGCATGGAGCAGAGTCAAAGCTAATCTTCAAAAGATACGTGATGGAGCTAACCCTTAGCTGTACGCTTTGAATTTATATTGTGTCTTCCCGTGTACAAAACTATTTTTTCCTAAAAACAGTTTGTGTGTGTGTGTGTTGGGGTATAAAGGAAAGCAGAATGTTTTATCATAATTTTGCTTCAGCAGCTATGGGACAAATTAAAAGTCCCAAACTCTGGGGGGAAAAAAGATATATAATGTAAGCAACAAATAAAGTTTGGTCACTGTAGGCATCTAAGATTTTTAATGGTTCTTTGTTATTGCAGTGAAACTTAGTGTAAGCTGACTATTAAAAGCTTATATAGCCTCAAATTCTGGCAGAATGTATGGTGCAAAGAAGACAATAATTTGTTAAATAAACAAATGAAAAACAAAAATAGAATCTAGAATGCATTTCTATTCATCACAATATTTTATTCCTTCACTAACCACTGCTGCTATAGATATGTAATGTATTTTAGTCACTGAGATGAATTCAGTACTAAACTGGAGAATTATTGAAGAATAAATTGTTACTATCATTGGTACTCTAAGAAAACTAGCAGCAATTTTGAAAGTTGGAAATTTCAAGGGTTTAAGTGTAGCAAAATATTCAAGTACACATATTATAAATACTGCTGAATAAAGATCCTAGTTCGTACAGATTAAATTGTAATCTCTGTATCTTCATTTTCCTGCCTGAGAAGCTTTGATAAAAATAAATGATGTTATGCTGCCTCTGCTTATCAGATAGGACCACACACTTCCTAAGGGGAATATCCATCAAGCACCCCTACCGCCTGGGAGAGGGTATGTTTTAGTCAATGTAAGAGGAAATAATAGCACTCAAGCTAGCCTTAATCATTCCTGCACTTAATTTTAGTAAGCTCTTTGAGTGTCTTTATTTCTCTTTCTGGGGATGGGGTTAGGCTAGAAGGGGTTAATGGGGAAAATGGGGGAAACTGTAATACTTTCAACAATAAAGATAAATTTAAAAAATAAAAAATAAACTGGGAGAAAAGATAAAAAATACAAAGGAGGAAATATGTTAAAATATTAGTATTTCATAAACTATCACAAGGATTGTCCTGAGGAACTTCTGTGCTCTACAATCTTTGCTGTCTGCATAAGACTAAATAATGGTCCCAGAGTCTTGCCTATTTCACTGAACAATCATGCACTCCAATCAAATACAATGCAAAAGTTAAGTCTAGATTTAGCTAGCACTGGATAAGGGGAATATCTGGCAATCATGCCCTGACTGATGTGACTCAGTTGGTTGGGTATCATCCTGTGCACCAAAAGGTTTTAGGCCAGATCCCCTTGTAGAAGGCATGCAGGAAGTAGCCAATGGATGTTCCACTCTCATATTGATGTTTCTCTCTCTTTCTCTCTCTCTCTCTGTCTCTCTCTCTCTCTCTGTCTCTCTCTCTCTCTCTCTCTCCCAAAGAAAATCAATTAAAAATATTTTAAAAAATTTGGCAATCATGTAGTCAAGTTCATCTGTATCTGCAGATGTATTTAGATCTAAGTTGGGGTGCCTATGTGATTGGCCATGCAGTTTTCACTCTTGCTTATAGATTGGCCATCTTAAAGACTTCTCCATGATCACAGACATCCATCAACATAGGGTGATTTTTACCCTCCTCTAAAAATAATGTGGAACTATAACCAAGCATGGTACCAGGAAGAAGAAATCTATATTTTGGCTTTCCCTAACAGGTCAGGAGAAGATTCAATCACAGAACACTTTCTCCTCACCTCTACCTTTAATATTCAACAACACTTGTTTAGAACAAAAGTAGGACTGACCCAAGATACACATAAAAAGACCTCTCCACTCATAACATGAGTTACTATTCTAGATAGGAGAGTTTGCCTCTGGCTTTTATCAGTTTTTTAAAAAAAATATAAGAAAAGAAAAGAAACAGTATGGTTTCAAACATTACCAAGGAGCCAATTACCAATGAATCAATTGAATTAAAAAATATCTCATTTGAGGAAGTTTAACAATAACATGGAGGTTCAATGCTCCTATTTTTGTCTCCTAGCAAAGCACATGAAGACCTTTTTTGGTACTTTTCCTTTCACTATATTCCACTCATGATTGAAGGAAAGTAATTTATAATGAATGATGCCTTCAAGGTAGAGTGAGATTGCTACCTGCTTTTATAGCTAGTAATGGAAAAACTGCAGACATGGTGGGTAATAACTTAGCTCATTAATTTTCTCAGACATGTTTTAGGCAATAAACACTTGATTTGAAACTTTTGGGTGTACAGAAACACCTTGGCCTTCAAGGTAGAACTTATCTGCTCCCATAATACCTCAACTTTTGACATTTGTTCTATTTTTGTCTAGTGAATAGGACAGTCTTAGTATGGCCTTACCTTCTATGGGATAATATATGTGCCACTTTGCCTTGCTCACATGATGGAATCACATTTAATAGGAAAAAATGCATCTGTGTGATTTGTGAATGGAGCACAAAGGTAATTTCAGAACATTTGTCTGTAATTGGAGTGCCCCTGCCTATGAAGCTACAAAGACTGGGTGACCCTGCAGACTCTTGTTTGAAAAGGTAACTGAAGTGCTATATTCAGGCACAGTCAATATATAAAAGTTTGCTGTGATGGGTGATTCAGAGAATACCAATAATGATGATAATGACAATGGTGATCATAATGAAAGTGAGAGTATTTTTGGAAAACAATGTTCTGCCTCATTCAAAGCCAACAAAACAGGGACACCGGGGAGCCTATCAGGCATAGAAACTGTCTACAAAGAGTTGCAATTCCT
>NW_006297754.1:660411-684479 GCF_000327345.1 Myotis davidii
CCCTTCAGCGGATCCAGCTACTGTGACTGAGCTCTCTCAAATACCATTCCGATATCCGTGGAGCCCAAAATATTTATTGTTATCAAAAGCAAAGCAAAACAAAGCAACCAAGACCTTCCTACTATTGGCACTATCTTGACTTCAGAGAAAATCAATTATCAGGGCTGCCCTCACCCAATCACCTTCTAAGTTGGTTCTTCTTCTAAGAAAGCAATAGCTTCAGAAAGTTCTTTTCATGGTTTCCCAAGAGTGTCACAATCTTTCCTGTATCCTCAGGGCTATATCCCGTATCCTGAAGGGTCTACTTATTGCTGAGAAGGCATTCTATTTTCACAGCAGGCATTGGGAGGTATTCAGACAGAGTAAGGGAGCTTAAGTCGACACTTAACATCAAACTAGGGAAGCAGAAAATCATTTGTACATTCTCAAATTTCGGTAGGAGAGTGGCTGTATACCTCACAGAAAGAATTCCAAACAAACTGTCAAGTTAATCTGTTTGGCCTTCTCTATCCCTCATTTCTCTTTCCTCTTTGATAAGCTATACCTTCACTCAGCCTATTCTGCTACCTGTTTTAGGAGAGCTATGCCCTCAATCAGATTTCAGTATAAGATAAAACCCAGAAGAGTGATACAATTAATATAGCCATGTTGACAAGGATTCAAGCTACAAAACTAGGTGGTACCTTCAACAAAGACCTAGAACATTCTCATAATGTCAGAGGCAATAGTCCTTTGCTTTATCTTCCTTTTCACTTGTTCTATTAAAAAAAATGATAGCCTCAAAAACAAATATATCTAAAAACTTATGACCAGGCATATTTATTCTTATTCTATCAGTCATTTACTCTCCAACAGCTATTCTCCAACAGCTATCAAATTATCACCAGTTGCTATGAAAGTGGGATTCCCATGTTTTTGTCCTCTTAGGATTTATAATATAGCTAGGAAGGCAGTAAGTAAAGACATGGACAATTGTCTGCAAAGCAAGCCACCAGCAAAGGACATACATATGACTATGATTAACTGCAAAATGGGTTATATGACACGGTTTCAGGAGATCAAAGAAGGCACACATGAGACTGGAGCATGACAGATGGGACCAAGGTAGCGTAGATAGTTCTGAAAAGAACAAACAGAGGGGTTAAGTACTATTATGGGAGAAATAATATACACAAGGTGGAGAAACAGGAAGACTGTTCTGTTGTGACTGGACAATACACTCAAGTTAAAGTTGAAGTTTTATATAGAGAAGTAAATAGTATTGTTAGAAAGATCTATTTGAACTAAATTGTTTAAGGACTTAAATTCCAAATCATGAGTTATCCAAACTTTCCACTTCCCTTTATACTGGCCCTTTATTTCAATAAAAGTTTAATTATTATGTTGTGATATAATCACAAAAGTGGTACAATAGCCTGGCCCATGTGGCTCAGTGGTTGAGCATCAACCTATGAATCAGAAAGTCATGGTTTGATTCCCTGTCAGGGCACATGCCCAGGTTGCGGGCTCAATTCCCAGTGTGGAGTGTGCAGGAGCCAGCCAATCAATGATTCTCTCATCACTGATGTTTCTATCTCTCTCTCCTTCTCCTTTCCTCTCTGTTTTTTTTTTAAAGTGGTATAATATAGTGTAAACACAATTATCTATCCTCCAATTTATGACAATTCTTCTGACCTTAGGTTATATATATATATAAGAATTTAAATTTAATTTAATATCATATATAAATATTGTATACATTTCTGAACCTTTACTTACTTAAATGCTTATAAATATTAAGAAGCATGAACACAGATAAAACCTTTATAAGATTGCTGAGAAATCTGGGGCAAAATATTGGAATATGGTCACTTAGATTTTAAAATCTAATGGAAACCATTGTAAAATCAAGAAAATATTGAGAAAAACAAAACTTTTTTTAAGAGGAAGAGTGAAATAGAAAACTGTAAAAGTCATTGAATGAATCTGGTCAATGCAAAAATATCCAAGCTGCAACATAAAATAAAGAATAAACTGGAAGTATGTTTTCTAGTTGTAGGCATTGCCATATACATTTCATCTAAAAAGAAAACGTTTGTTTTTATAATATAAATGCAAGTACATAAATAAATTAACATTTCATTGACAATGATTAAGATCTGCTAGAATGGTATATGTTGTGTAGCTTATAACTGTTTAAATTTTGAGGAAGTGATAGTATAGTTGTCAATAAACTTTTTATAACATGAGACTTAAATTTAGTGAGCAATTTTTAAAGTGTCCCGTAAGTTGGTGGAGTTACCTTGTAACACTAGAATGCATAAGCAATGGGGAAGCACAGGGAATTTTAAGCAAAAAGTGATGTGGAGAAAAATCAGACTTTAGGAAGATTATCTGGACAATAGAACATTGTATAAATTGGAAAAGGAAGTGACTCAGTTTTCTCTAGATTGAAACCACCTTCATTTGCCAACCCTTGGCATCTTTGTATCATTCCCATAGCATACAGTGACATGTCAATTCTTTTGTTTTGTTCTATCTAAATTCATATTTACCCCAGTCCTATTGAGAAGCAGTGGTTGGCAGCTGAATTTAAGAACTCCAGGAAGATGCCCTAGCCAGTTTGGCTCAGTGGATAGAGTGTCAGCCTGCGGACCCAAGAGTCCCAGGTTCGATTTACGTCAAGGGCAGGTACCTTGGTTGCAGGCTCCTCCCTGATCTGGGCCCTGGTCAGGGCACATAGATGAGTTTCTCTCACATTGATGTTTCTCTCTATCTTTCCCTCTCTCATCCACTCTCTCTAAAATCAATGGAAAAAATATCCTCAGGTGAGGCTTTTTTTAAACAAGAAAGAAAATCATACTTTAAAAAAAAAAAAAAACCATATTATAAAAAAAAAAAAAAAAAAAAAAGGAACTCTAGGAAGAGAAGGTGCTAATTTTTTTTTTCACTTCTGCCCCTGATTTTTCCAGCAGATATATGAATGTGAAGTTGAAAGCAGGTTCGATTTACGTCAAGGGCAGGTACCTTGGTTGCAGGCTCCTCCCTGATCTGGGCCCTGGTCAGGGCACACAGATGTGTTTCTCTCACATTGATGTTTCTCTCTATCTTTCCCTCTCTCATCCACTCTCTCTAAAATCAATGGAAAAAATATCCTCAGGTGAGGCTTTTTTTAAACAAGAAAGAAAATCATACTTTAAAAAAAAAAAAAAAACCATATTATAAAAAAAAAAAAAAAAAAGGAACTCTAGGAAGAGAAGGTGCTAATTTTTTTTTTCACTTCTGCCCCTGAGTTTTCCAGCAGATATATGAATGTGAAGTTGAAAGCTGCTCTCCAGCTCTGCCTGGTAGTAACTGAATTCCCGATTACTGACACTCTCTCAGGAGCAGTGGAGACTATACAAGGCTGCCAGTTATTTCTTCTCTTCTGTCTTTGATCACTGTCCTCTAAATAATGTAAGAGATTTTCAGGATTGGGCTTTAGTGTCGATTTATCACAAAGGAAACACTGTTGCTTGCTATTGGTCCAAGCTATTCCTATGGAGGCCTACTTGTGTATCAAAAGTATTACCTGGTAAACGATGAGGCTTTGGTGCATTCAAGTGATGTCCCACCATTAGGAAGATGCTGCCGGAGAATACATTAAAGTACCGTATTTGCTGGCGTATAAGACGACCCCCTAACATTTCCACTCAAAATACAGAGTTTGTTATATACTCGCCGTATAAGACTACCCCCTCTTCCGCACCCCTTCCACACACCAAATAAAAGGTAAAACAATATCAGATTTGATTTTAACATTTTAATTTATATTCAAATGCTTATGACATGCAGGAAAACTGTCACAAGGCTGTATGTAATCAAACATATACATAAAACAGTGCAAGTGTATTACCGGTAAACATACCGGTAATTCACTAAAGAAAACATACTCTATAGACTGGTACCGTAGATGCTTCTCAGGAACACAGGCAAGCAGCCCACAACCTAGAGGGACTGTCAATGATAGAAGTAGGATAACAAATAGAGGGAGAGAGCAAGTGCCGGGCAAGTCCCTAGCAAGTTTGCTGGCGTGACAGTTTCACCTTAAAAGCCTTCAAACTCCTCTTCATCATCTGATATTAAAAGTTCATCAACGACATCTTGGTGCCATGATAGGGATGATAGGGGTTTGACTGGTCGACATTTTCTATGCTGTACTGTACAATGGGGCAGTATTGTGGTTGGCTGTTGGCTGTATACAAAGCCTGATTTGATTGGTCCCTGCTCCCTGTTTGCCCGCCCTGTCACTATAGCAGTCTGGTCCACCCTTGCATCAGCATCTCCCTGGGACCTCACTAGTGCGCAAGTACGAGATCTTCAACACTCTAACAGGCACCGTGATAGCGCAAAATCGCGAATCTTCAATGCATATGTAAAGAAATATACGGTAACCCGAATTTACCACACTCGCAAAATCGCATAACAGCCGAGCATACACCCAGCAGTGCTGCTGATGCCTGAACGGTATGTGGAATGAAGTGGGTGGGCATCGGGAGGCCACTATGGCACGGGGCAAGCACTATGGGCAGTCTATCTGAAGTGTACCTGGCGTATAAGACGACCCCCCACTTGGAGGCATATTTTTCAGGGCCAAAAAATCGTCTTATATGCCGGCAAATACGGTACCAAGCTTTTGGAAGTTCTCTATGAGCATTCTCCAATTTCCCATCTCCAAACTGAATGAGAGGATTCTTTTAATTTACGCTTTAATGTTTCTCTTCAGTTCCTTAAGCAGAAGGAGGGGAGGAAAGAAAAATAGAAGCTTTCAGGGAGATCTGCATCTCTTTTGCATAAGACAAACCAACCAGTGGTATTAGTTTACACTGAGGCAGCCTTAGAAACTAGTGCATTTAAGATGACCTCAGATGACATCAAACTCTGAGTTCCCTGAAACTTTTCTATAATAGCCATTAACATGAAAATGAAACTGATTAAATAATAAAGACCTCCATATGATAACTACACAAGACCATGCTTTTCTACCTAGGAGACACAGAGGAGCAACTACTACTAATAGTAGTAGTTTAATTTTTTTAAATGACTCTGTCCTGTCCCTTATTACTTCCCTCTCTTCCCCTTTCCCCCCTTCCTCCTTACCTTCCTTCTTTCTGTTAAAAGATAAATTAAAGCACATTAAAAAATTAAGTTTATTTGTGTAAATATCCATCTAAATTGGACAGCACCAAACTGGAAGCAGACAGGAGCTCAGGAAGACACTTTTATAGACAAAAGGCAAAAGCAAAGTAAGGAAATTCTTGATTGGCTATATCTTAAAGCCTAGTTGGCTATTTGTGATTGCTTCTTAGAGTTTTGATTTTGTAACCTGGAGGAATTTATAGGCTTAGATTTTGGTTTGCTTACTAGTATGGAGGCCACCAAGGCATCAGAGCAACAGTCTAATGGCCTCCTTGTTTAATTATTTTATCATTTCCTTCCTTTCTTTCTTTTTTTAACATTAAGCATTAAAGATTTCCTGAGAAACAGGTTGGGTTGCAGGCTCAATCCCCAGTAGAAGGCGTGCAGGAGGCAGCTGATCAATAGATCAGTGATTCTCTCTTATCATTGATGTTTCTATCTCTTTCTCCCTCTCCCTTCCTCTCTGAAATCAATAAAAAGTATATTTTAAATAAACAAAAACGATTTCCTGAGAAAGACTCTTTTCAGGAGTGGAGAAACCAATCAGGACGCAGGTTTGGAGACGTATCCTTACTTACACAAAAAATAACTGCTCTGTTCATTGTGTTGTCAGAGGATTGGGTGGTGGAATTCCTCTGTTGCTAGTGAGAGTGGGGTTTTGGGGGTACCCCTGAAATAAGAATTTCCAGAGGCCCCCAGGGGAGGAAGAGATGCAGTAAAAAGCTTTATTTTCATGGAGTTATATCTCTCAGTTTGCAAAGTCCCATCGTCTTTAATCCAGTTCTGGAAAATGTGCAGCTGGGCTTTAGTAGAGGCAAAAGCAGGGCCAGTGTCCAGAGTTTCTGTTCTATGTGGAGGTGAGTCCATCCAATGTAGCATCAAGCTGGATTCACTCCATCAATTCATTGTGTGGGTCCCACATGGCCATGAGTCTTTAATTCCAAGAGAGTAAAGGGGCCAAGAGCACAAAAGAGAGAGGGGAGGGGGTCTCCTTCATTCAGGAGTTAAGCATTTGTGATTTTGCACCCCTGTAGTGGCCATGCCTATTCTGGCCACTGACTCGCTCCCAGGTGTGACTGACAGACTCCCAGGTTATCCAGACCTTACTGGGCATGCGTCTATTGTCCAGTCCCTTCTCCTGGCAATTTGCGGGAAACAGACTTGGACAATGTTAACTGCAGCTTCCTGGCAAAGCTATGTAAATGGCATGCCCATATTAAGTACTTTCCCCTTTACTCCTTTCCTGTTAATAATAACCAGGTTATTAACGATATCAATTGTGCCACCTAAAAAGATTGATTCTTCATTCAGACAAAACTCCACTGGATCTAAATAGCATCTCAGCTGGTGTTGCTTTCTGTCTAATGAGAAAGAACATCAGGTATATATAGTTATGGATTTCCCCATACTTTTACCAGCTAATTAAAAGCTAACATTTTTCTAAAATTCAGTGAAAGAAAGAAATAAGGAGATTGACTCATCACTCTTTTGTATTCTTGGTACCTTTAAAATGCCTTAAAACTCCTAGAAATGCTTTATGATTTTGTGTTTATAAAATTATTTAAAATATTTTACTTCTAATAATTATAAAACCATTTAGTAAAATCCATTGTTTATAAAATGCATGTTTAGACGTGGAAAGTCAACAAGTGTATTATTTAAAGCATCTAATGGTGTATTGTTTGCAAAGGGTCAAGATTTATTAAAGCATTATTTTTCATTCACCACAAAGTTTGAAAGCTGTGAATTTGAAATATTCTTCTCAGCAAAAAAGAATGAAAAATAATGGCTTTGTTTATTTTTATTAAAAAGTCTTTAGCATTAGGTGGAATTTTAAACATAGTTTGAATTTGATTGGTGACCTAAAAAAAAAAAATTCAGTGTTGGCTTTTAATCAGTAAGTAATTCACACTTCAGACACCTTCTTAGCTGATCCCTGGTAGACTGGACATCTTTGAACAAAGATTCCTAAGGGCTCATTAGAGCTTTATCTTCCTGAAAGTAAAATCATTTCCCAGATATGAAAGAGAAGGCACAGAAGGAGCCCTTGGGAATATGTTGTTGGCAAGTAAGTTGTCCAATTGAACAAAGACTTTAAATGGAGTTGATTAATATATAGAAAAATACATTACATTCATAAGTAAACCTGAAACATTAGATAGGATAACAGGTGATATAGATTCTACTAGTAGAGTACATTTTTTTTCCCACATACTCTCAGGTAACAATATCAGGAAATCCAGTAAGAAAAAAAAAAAATAGAGTTCTGATTGTCTGAACATATGCCAATCCATAGACTAGGTAGCAAAGTCCACTTGGAATGTTGAACAAGGAAGTACATTTTATTTTATACTAGAGGCCAGCTGCATGAAATCTGTACACAGGTAGGGTCCCTAAGCCTAGCCAGTGATCAGGGCTAATCTGTGGGGCAACCAGAGGGGTGATTGCGGGGAGAAGGAACCCCCACTGGCACCTGCCTTGGCCAGCTTGGTGCCACCCACTTGCCGGACCCACCCCTCCACCTCTGCTGGTGGCCTCCCTCTGTAGGAGGTGACCGGCATGGCAATCGGGGGGTTGGGGCAATCAGGGGACAGTGTCGGCCCACTAGCCGGCCAGCCCTGCCACCGCTGCCACCACCAGTCACCTCCCTCTTCGAGGCGACCAGCGGGATGATCAGGGGGCCCCCGCTGGTAGCCACCTTGGCTGGCCTGGGCCTGCAGGCTTGGGAAAGCTCCTGCGTTGAGCGTCTACCCCCTGGTGGTCAGCATGCATCATAGCAACTGGTTGTTCTACCAGTTGCTCTGCCATTTAGTCAATTTACATATTAGGCTTTAATTATATAGGATGCTCTGAAACTTGGTAACATGACATTCATGTCTATAATGAGACAATGGAAATATATCATATCTTCTAAAGATAGAGTTTTGGTAGAGGAATAGTATTAAGAGTAGTACAATCCAATACCTCTGCGGCCTTGGCCACATGAGAAACAAGTCATTTGGTCAACAGAACCTAAGTGGTTTGAATTTTTTTGTTTGTTGTTTGTTTTATTTTGGGTTTTGGCCTGCTAATCTTTTCTGTTCCCCTGGATTAGGCATTAGGCGATGTCTGAGATCAAAGCTGACACAGAGAGAGGATTCCACAAACATGCTACCATTGTTTAAATGACAATTAATTCCTAAATTGACCCTCAATATACTCTCCTACCAATGCAGTTGACCCTTGAACAAAATGGGTTTGAACTGCTCAGGTCCAACTTTTGTGGATTTTTTTTCAATTAATAATATAAATGTATTTTCAATTCTTTGTTATTTTCTTAGTAACATTTCTTTTCTCTAGCTTATTTTTTTGTAAGAATATCCTTTATAATAAGAGGATAATATGCAAATCGACTGAACAGTGGAACTACTGGTCGCTATGACATGCACTGAGCACCAGGGGGCAGATGCTCAATGCAGGAGCTGCCCCCTGGTGGTCAATGCGCTCTCACAGGGGGATGCCACTCAGCCAGAGACCAGGCTCACAGCTGGTGAGCGCAGTGGTGATGGCGGGAGCCTCTCCTGCCTCCGCAGCAGTGCTAAGGATGTGCAGTTGCAGGCTTAGTCCCGCTTAAGGGGAGCGAAGCTAAGCCAACAGTTGGACATCCTCCGAGGGCTCCCAGATTGTGAGAGGGTGCAGGCTGGGCTGAGTGACACTCCCACTGAGTAAACGAATGCCTTGCACCAGGCCTCTCGTAGTATATAATACATGTAACATACAAAATGTGTGTTAATTTATGTTATTCATAAGACTTCAATAGTAAGCTATTAGTAATTAAGATTTGGGGGGAGTCAAAAGTTATATGTGAATGTTTGACTACACAGAGGGCCAGCTTTCTTAACCCTCAGGTTGTTCAAGGATCATCTGTACTTCCTTTTCACTATATATGTATATTAAGAGTCAAGGTAAAATCCCACTGTTTTTCTGAAAATTCACCTTTAATATTCTGAATAGTACACTGCAAGACTCCTTTATTCTTCACCCAAAGTCTCAGATATTCTAAATATACATAGGCAAAACGATATCTCTTTCTTTCTCACATGTAGCCTTGTTTATTTGATATGTGGGAAGGAGGAAGTGGAGGCAAAGATGGTAAGGCAATTCAACTAATCATATTTGTTTAAAAAGAAGCATTCTAATGCAATTAAGTGGAAAGAAAAAGAACAATCATTTGAATATAATAATGTCCTATGTTTTCTAAAAATAAACAAACTAATAAAAATTAAGAAATAGCATTTGTCAAAGTATATACTCAACAAATGATAGTTTCTTACTCAAACTTTCCCTTTCTAAATACAGGTTTCAAAACTTGAACAGAGGCAGAAACTATTAATCATACTGAAAAATAAACAGAAAATTGTGAAATTCATAACTTTTTGACAGTTACAATCTTAGGAGTAATTCCAAAAAAAAAGCCTATTTAGGATATTATTGTGTTTAACAAGGAAAATATAACAGGTTTTAATTTAAAGGTACAGGAACCTGGTAGGAGTGACAAGGTTATATAGGAGTTCCTGATAAGGAGTAAAGATAACATTAGATATGGTTGAATATATAAATAGTGTAATAGAGTGAAAGTGACCTTGGAGTTAGGAAGGCCTAGGCAATTTGCTTACTTTTTCTGAGTTTTAGTCTTATCATCAGTAAAATAAGAATTTCAGGCCCTAACCAGTTTGGCTCAGTGGATAGGAGCATCGGCCTGTAGACTCAAGGGTCCCAGGTTCGATTCCGGTCAAGGGCATGTACTTAGCTTCGGGCACATCCCCAGTAGGGATTGTGCAGGAGGCAGCTGATCGAAGTTTCTCTCTCATTGATGTTTCTAACTCTTTATCCCTCTTCATTTCTCTCTGTAAAAAATCAATAAAACATATTTAAAAAAAAGAAATTTCAGGTTTAAGGACACTATAAGAATTAAATGAACTACTACTATTAAAAGCTAGGTAACACCTGGTACATAGTAACAATGCAAATCATTACTTCTCCTTCAGATTAGATACATTTGAAATAGTTTAAAAAAAATGATTAGCATGACATCCTGATAAGAAGTTTTGTGAGAAAAGTTGACTTATACAATAGAGTCTAGAAATGGCATTTGGATCACACAGTTACCAATGATCCATGAGGGAGTAAAAGTATCCAAAGAAATACTGCAGTTACTCAGAGTGCCATCTGATTAGTTTAAATTTTAAACTGATGTGCATAATTTGAAACAGGGACACAAAACCAAGAACACACACAAAAGTTTGGTATTAACCTATGAATAATTTAAAAAGATGAGCATTCAAGATGATTTAAGAATTGGTGTGGGAAGCATTGAAAAAGAAACCAAGACTTTTAAATCTATCTAGCAGGATGACTAACAAGGAAGAGAGGGATGTGCGTGGAGCTTAGATAAAAGGATATCAGAACATCAGATATCTGAGAGGATGCAAACCAATATCACTTTCAGAAATGTGAATGGCCTTCAAACTAGACATGGAAGAATAGAATAAAGAGAAATTATACTTTAGGATAATAAAGGAGAAATGTTAAGAGTAACATCCTATTTTAAGTCATTCCTAAATAGATCTTTATCTCCTACTAAGGATGTAGAAATTTGCTAGTATTGAAATGAAAACAAGACATATGTAAAATTGCTGTTTTTGTGGAACTTATCTAATAGGGATAAAACAAATAAATACTCACATAGAAATATATACAGCTCTACATCTGAAAACTGCAGGCCAGAAATACTTCAAAATTCAATTCTTAAAAATTTCACAAAGGCAATATATTTATATATGATGAATTCAAAAAATAAAGAACTTGTGGTAATACCCCATAATCAACCACATTAAAATTTATCCAATCAAATTTATGAATAATCACCAAAAGTCATATACAAAGTTCAAATATCTTTACTGTTTATGTACATGGAAATAAACTGATAAATAAAATAGAGAAATAAAAATATTTTTCTAATTTTCAAAAAATTTCAAACATATACAGACTCAAACTAATTATACTTGTGCTATACATTCTATAAATGTTTAGAACTTATGTTTGCATGAGTATCTTTAAGAAAGAGCTACATCTGTGTGAAGCATAGAACATGCTACCCCAAAATATGCCACTTTGATAGGAACATTTCAGCATAAGGATTAATTTTAAAAAATTGATACAAAAAAATAAAAGCTCTCTATTCTCCTATTAGATTAAACACAGGATATAAAGATGTAAAGGTGTCTTCCCTCCCCTCTCTACCAGAAAGAACAAAAGATGCTCTTATTAGCTTAGATATAGTACTAAAGAAATCTACTCAACAAACTTTACTAACTATTCCCTAGTTAGTAAACATTAACTTGTGTGATGGGGCCTTAGGCTAAATTATTTTTTGCTAGAAAATATTTCTTGTCCACATAATAATGCACAGATAAATTGTACACCTCTTTCAAACATATCTCTGCTAACTTTCTCTATCTCTGACATCTTCAATAGTGTGTGCCTACAGCATTAGATTCTAGGAAATGGATCTCTTATATCCTATTTTGTTGTAGTTCTCTTATGGACTATGTTTAAGATTTTTGTAGGAGCTAGTGAAAATATTCACCTTCAATTTATGTTTTTCTTGGTATATTCTAGCTCAGATGAACAGATTCATCCAAGGTATCTTGTAGCATAAAATAGTAAAAAGTGTACTAAACAATTTTCCCTTTGATAATAATGGAGAAAATAAAATGGGCTAAGCATTGCTAAGAGAACCACTTAAAATCAGGAGGGTGTTAAGAAAATCAGACTGCTGTTAAGTTGCTACACCTATTGAAAAACTCATCTCAAGGCTGAGCCATGAACCTCCTGGAACAACTTTGGCCACACATGGACTTGACCTCCTCCTTGTAGTTTTTGCCTCCTTGTTTGCATATTGAAATTAACCGATCTCTGTTAACCTCACCAGCAATCTTTCATTTGCATGAAAGGAGTACACTTGGCTGCTTTTGCCTTTACAAACCCTGCCTTTGTTCTTTCCAGAGGGCAGTTTGAAGTTGCTACCTAAGTCTGCATCTCCTTGAGCGTAACTCTTTTTTTTCCCCAAGTAAATGCTTTTTGTTTTTTATTACAACCTGGACCTCTTCTTTGCTTAACACCTTAATGAGCTTTCACATGCTACCCAGTGTTGAGAGTAACAACTTGAGCCCATATAAAAACAACATTTATAAAGTATGCAAATTACATCAAATTACAAGATTCGACAAATTAAAATTGGGCCAAAGTAATAAAATAACATTTAAGGAGGATAAATGTTAATGCGATTTGGTTCCAAATATGTTTGTAAACTCATTAATATAAAAAAATAATTTAGCCTAAGGCCCCATCAGACAGGTTAATGCCCTTGACAGTATTTTCAGTCAGTAATTTTCCACTTTTTAAATCATCAGTGACAGGTAGCTCACTATTGCCCAAATAAGCTATGACACTTTTGAAAAAAAATTTTCCTAATAGTTGATTCAGCTTTGCCTTATTTTAACATATATCAATTAGTTTAACTTGCATCGTTGGAAAGCAGCTGTTCAGACACTCGAAGAGTGCTCTCAAAAAGAAACAGCTATCACATCATGTCTTCTTTATGCTGCCTTTCCAGTTCCTTTGACAGTTCCTCAGAGGACATTTCCTTCACCCTCCAAATACCACAGAATATCAACATGTCTCAAAGTGAAAAATGCAGAAATTAACATGTTGGAGGAGGTCATAGAGAAGACATGACCATCAGTTAACCCTTGAGCTGCACCTGGGCAGTGGGAAGCTCTTTATCCTCTTCCCTGTCCTTGGAATGTGTATTCTGCCCACTATCACCATACGTGGAGCTGTTTCAAGGACACAGCCTTGAGAGAGTAGGTGTTGTTGACACCCTCTGGACTGTGCATGGGAATAAACCCAGTCAAGGCCTCTAGATAAACTTAAGGTTCTGGTGAGTGAGTGCTGAGATCTCCTCCTCCTGTGGCCACCAAAGATAAGGCTCATATGCCAATCCCCTTGCTTATTAAACCTGCCACCTACACCAACCTGGAGTGGTCTGCTCTTTTTTTGGTCTTGCTTGCCCTCCGTGTTCAGAGGCCAGTTTTAGATTTAACCTGGGAAGCTCCCAAGGTTGCAAACCAACACACATATTTTATTCACAAGAGAGAACTTATAAGCACACAGTAGAATGGTTGTTTTATCTTGCTTTTCTAAGCACTTTATTAATATAATCTTATGATACATAAAGAAAAGATAGGAAAGGCATAATTATAATATTATAAATGGCCTTAAGTTTTTAACTGACTTCAAGTTTACTATGAACCAATTCTGTAAGATCAACCATTTAAGCAAATTCAAATGGCATTAATAGAGGTATGGTATCTAGACCTTAGAGATCAATATTTTTAATACAAACTGCATTGTTTAGATCATATCTGAAATATTTTTCCATTCTTAGAAAATATTTATTGTTGGATCATGACAAGCAGATAAGGACAGTCTCAGAACCATGTGTCCTAAAGAACTGCTTTCAGAACATGGCATCTCAGATCAGGAAAAGGAACTCACTGATCTCAAAACTCAGAAGCATGACAACTAGAAGGGTTGTGTATTGCCCCATAAGGCAGACTAGACAAATGGGTGAAGCTGTAGAGTGGCGGAATTTGGAATAGCTACTTTGAGATGTGGTAAATTCACATCTCACCGCCAGTATTCAGGCAGAGAATTTAGCAAGGATGATGTGTTATGGATTCAGGCGTTAGGAGCTAGTTCCAGTAATCCTCTGATTTCCTTTCAAAGCTAAGCTCCATGATTACTAATACCAAAATTCCCACCTATTCAAGAGAAAACCAGGTATATTGGTAGTCAGATAACTAGAGGAAGAAAAAGAAAGCCATGTATGCATCACGCAACCCTCCAGTGAATCACAGAAGGTGTCATAGGCCTTTCTGTAGCATTAGCCCATCCTTTTCCCTGGACCACGTTGTTGCTTCCCTCTGGCAGCCCATTTCCTACCGGAGACTTCCCACTACTCAGCCCTGCACCTCCTAGTGTCTGATGCTCCCAGAAGTTCCAACTAAGGGAGGCAACAGGGAGGAGTCATTAATTCTTTCAATTAATTATCTTACTATTTCGTCCTCTAGAGGCCCTTTTGATATTGTTTTCCTATACTGTTATAAATTTTTGATGAAATATATGTCATTTAAATCACTAAGGAAAATTATGTGTGTTAATATACACCCATACATGCATTTAATCAAGAATATACAAACGTTTGTTTCAAATGTCACTCTGAAGTCATTTCTCAAATCAAGCAAAAGGTAAGATTTTTCATTTCTCTGCTATGCCAAATAGTTGGTAGGTTTAATGTTAGATAATGATTTATAAGCTTCCATAAAGTGAGAAAGGCTGAAATCATTATTACAAGTGCCTTTCCTCTCTTTTACTATTTTAACCATGTCTTGATGTCTTGGTATATAATTAATAAGGAGATTATAAAGCTATAAGCCCCATAAACAATCCAAATAGAGAGAAATAAATGCTTATGGATTAAGGTCTTTGCTGACTTGGACATCAATTCCCCAAAAGCATGTATTAGTGAAAATTTCTGTATGAGCAGAGGACTCAAGTATGAGTTTTGCATTCCAACAGCTCTGCTTCTCTTATTTAAACCAATAACAAAGAAAAAATGTCATTGTTCTGCTATCAGCATATCAAGTAACAGGTGTTCACTAGATGAACAATAAGGCTGCCCCAAGAATTAAATAATGACAACGTAGTGGGGTGGCAAAGA
Organism: Myotis davidii; assembly: GCF_000327345.1. Classification (NCBI taxonomy): domain Eukaryota; kingdom Metazoa; phylum Chordata; class Mammalia; order Chiroptera; family Vespertilionidae; genus Myotis; species Myotis davidii. The sequence continues at coordinate 675,395 of NW_006297754.1, forward strand.
AAACAACAGAACATGTAACTGGAGATAGGAATGACTTGGCTACTGTGAAATCTATGTGCTAATATTTTGTTTCTAAGATTAAGCATCAATAGTTTACTCTCAGTTCAATTAGTAAATTTGTATTAATTTTATTGGGATGCTAACTCACCAAAATAATTTTGTGTAGTGGCATAGATTGCATGCTTTAGGTATATTTGATAAAATAGTTAGTGGAGATAACTGATCATGCAGTTCCACTAAGCAGAAATATTTCCAGAACAAACATGGCAAAGAAAAATAAGTATGTCTGCCTAATAAAGGACCTGTAACAAATTTGAAGATTGAGATGCATCAAAGTGAAACTCATCATTCCGGCAACAGGTATGGCTGTGCATACACTAGTTAAACATCTTAAATTACTGGGGATTTGTTATGCATGGGCTGCTTTTGTCAGTTCAGAAAAGAATTATCCTGGATATGTGTGGCAAAAAAAAAAAAAAAATAGAGATTTTTTAAAACGCCAGTACTAGAAAGTTATAAATATTTATAAGTGTAGATTATAATTTTAATATGAATAATAAGAAAATAGAAGAAATAAAGAAGTATCTATTAAAATTCTGCTCACATTTAGTAAGAGAGAAGGCTGCAGCCTTATTCTTTACACACTATGACCAACAAGATAAGACTTGGAACGAAGTTATGTTGTCAGGACACTACATTAATAAAATAAAATGTCCAGAAAGTTAGTCTCTTCTACTGTACTTTCCACTTCCCCTTTGCTCCTCCTCTTGTCTTCTCCGAGTCCTGAATGCTTCTGATGTGTGGCAGAATCTGTTCCTAACCTATTTCAAGGCCAGAAGCATAGTTCTGTTCTCTGAGGCACGTTCCAGTGGGCTCAGAGCCCTTTATCACTTCCCAGTTCCCTTCTGAAACCATTACCAACTATTCCTTCTGTCTCCTGACTCTTCACTTCCACTTCCACATCTGCTAATGTCATCCCAAGACAAAGACAGACCACGATCTAGTGGTTACAGCACAAGGTGCGGCAGAAGCTCATTTGGCATCCCTGTTTCCCATGCAGGGTTTAATTCACCGTGAGGCCCTGGGCGAATTACTTAGCCTACATTGCCCCCACATGAACCTGAGTCTTAATAATACCTGCTTCACTAGGGGTTATGAGAATTCATTAATAAACTATCATTATCAGTCTTCATTATGCACCCGTGTGCTACCCCAAACAATCCCTCTTGCTCTAATTGAGCAGCATAGTGTGTGTGCTTTTCTTGCGGTTTTATTTTTTTATGTCTGGGAAGGGACCAATGTATGTTCTCTCAACTCCTGCTCAAGACAGCTATTAGGGCCAGACATCTTTATCGAGGTAATTTGGCTTAGTGGAATTTTTTAAGTCATACGGCAACCTAGATGCTGGCACTGAGAAATTAAAATGATGATTATTAGACCCGGTTCCCATCCATTACAAAATGATGGCCTCATTTTTCTCTCTTCAAAACTGCCAGCTAGCTGGGCCCTTTGCTTCTCAAAGCAGCAAAGTTTTAAAGAACCAAGGCACATTACCCAAGGCACAGTGCAATAACTCTAATAAACTGCACCTGTGGATGACTCCTTGGTTTATTTATATACTGTATCACAGGTCATTAACAGAAAATAACCCACTGAGATACAACACTAATAAAAAGACAAGGGTCTATAAAGCATAGAAAAAAACAAAGCCAACTGTGCAGGCAAAAATAAAATAAAATAAACTTCCATCAAAAAACAATCAAAAGCTACAGTATATTTATAGAGACTGGGGAACCCAAAGACCCACTGAGCTCGAATATTTATGGGTGTCAGATTGAAAGTCAGGAAATCTGTGTGCTATTGAGAGTGAAAGCTTGATCAGCTGGATATATCCTTAGAAAAATAGATTTGTTTCCCTTTCTTTCTGTTGTCCTTAAACTTTGCAGCCAACAATCTTTCAGATGCCTTGGTTATTAGGTTCTAGAATTAACCTTTCAAAAAGTTAGCGTATGCCAACTTTAGAAAATGCTTGCTGAAAAAATCTTATGCTAAAAGTAAAAGTTGTGGCACACTATTATTATTATTATACCATTTCTCTACCTTTATTGCGAAGAATGATGAAGCCTTTCTTTACAAGCAGTTGATCACTGGTAGGTAGCATAATTTTAAGCTTTATTGAGACCATTTGCCTTGATAAAACTTACCTGTCCCTGAATTATAGTACTTGAAATTCTATTTTTTTTTTTATATAACTAGAGGCCCAGCACACGAAATTGTGCGCAGATAGGGTCCCTAGGCATAGCCTATGATCAGGGCCATCTTCCACCCACTTGCCAGTCCCCAGTCCTGCCTCGCCACCACCTACCCAGTTCCCCGTGGTTCCCCATTCACCATGCTGTAATCGGAGCCTGTGGGCCCAGGGTGGGGGAGGGACCAAGAGGTCCAGCAGAATTCTGCCCGCTCGCCAGTCCCCAGTCCCACCCTGCTGCCACCCACCGAAAGGATGAGTTAGATCCTGAAAAGCACGCATTTTACTTCTCAGTAATTCCTAAGATGGGCTTAAACCATAGCTCTTTCACTGTGAATACAGTGGTAGTGATGCAAATAGCATTGGATTTTGATCAAATTCTCTGGAGACTTGCTACATGAGAACTCATATTCCATAATATACATGAGGTTAGTCTTATTGCTTCTACTTTTTTATATTTTTGCCTCTTTAACATAGGTTTTTAACAAATATTTATTTTCTACTGCATGTATTACAAAACAAATAGAAATGAAGGAAAAGAATAAAATGGGCCCATCTTTCTAAAAACTTGTCATCTATCTGGAAGCTAGACTCATGGTGAAGGCAGAAACTGTTTTTCTCATTGCTGTATCTCCAGCACTTAGGATAATGCTACACACATGATAAATGATCAAAAACATGCATTAAATAAAGCTAAGAAACATGATTTCACTCATATGTGGGATATAAAACTGAAACTCATAGACACAGACAACAGCATGGCGGTTACCAGAGGGAAGGGGGCTGTGGACTAATAAAGGATAAAGGGGACCAAATATATGGTGACAGAAGATGATTTGACTATGGGTGGTGAGCACACAATGCAATATAAAGAACATGTATCACAGAAATGTATACTGAAACCTATATAATCTTATTAACCAATGTCACCCCATTAAATTTAAATGTAAAAAAATGAAGCAATAAATTAACAAATGAATCAGTTAATAAATAAAGGAATGAATGAATAAGATGAATAACAACATTAGGACTATGGAAATCTAAGGACAGAGCATGTACTAGTATATAGAGTCTAGTTCAGTGTCTCTTGCATGTAATTGCTCAATAAACAATCAGTTGCCAGGTGGGAGAGAGGTTTGGGTGCTAGGTTCAAAGATGAAGGGATTAAGAAGTACAAATAGGCAGTTACAAAATAGTCATGGCAACGTAAAATACAACATAGTGATTATAGTCAGGGCCATCTTCCACCCACTTGCCAGTCCCCAGTCCTGCCTCGCCACCACCTACCCAGTTCCCCGTGGTTCCCCATTCACCATGCTGTAATCGGAGCCTGTGGGCCCAGGGTGGGGGAGGGACCAAGAGGTCCAGCAGAATTCTGCCCGCTCGCCAGTCCCCAGTCCCACCCTGCTGCCACCCACCCAGTTCTGTGGTTCCCTGTTCACCATGCTGCTATCGGAGCCAGCGGGCCAGAGGGAGGTGAGGGGGAGGACCAAGAAGTGGTCAATGCACTTCATACCGATAGTGACTGGTTGAGCGTTCAGGTCGTATGGTCACTGGCTTTTTATTATATAGGATGGTATACCTTCCAACACTAATCTCTTAAATACTAATACTTTTAAGATGAGTAATATGAAGTTCACAATAAATGTTATTACAATAAATAGATGTTTCTGGAAGAAAAAAGAAAAGACTAAGGGAAGGAGGAAAGGAAGGAAGGAAGGAAGGAAGAAAGGAAGGAAGGAAGGAAGGAAGGAAGGAAGGAAGGAAGGAAGGAGGGAGAAACATGCATTAAATAAAGCTAAGAAACATGATTTCACTCATATGTGGGATATAAAACTGAAACTCATAGACACAGACAACAGCATGGCGGTTACCAGAGGGAAGGGGGCTGTGGACTAATAAAGGATAAAGGGGACCAAATATATGGTGACAGAAGATGATTTGACTATGGGTGGTGAGCACACAATGCAATATAAAGAACATGTATCACAGAAATGTATACTGAAACCTATATAATCTTATTAACCAATGTCACCCCATTAAATTTAAATGTAAAAAAATGAAGCAATAAATTAACAAATGAATCAGTTAATAAATAAAGGAATGAATGAATAAGATGAATAACAACATTAGGACTATGGAAATCTAAGGACAGAGCATGTACTAGTATATAGAGTCTAGTTCAGTGTCTCTTGCATGTAATTGCTCAATAAACAATCAGTTGCCAGGTGGGAGAGAGGTTTGGGTGCTAGGTTCAAAGATGAAGGGATTAAGAAGTACAAATAGGCAGTTACAAAATAGTCATGGCAACGTAAAATACAACATAGTGATTATAGTCAATAATATTATAATAACTATGTATGGGGACAGGTGGATATTAGAGGTACTTGGGGCATCACTTTGTAAAGTATATTATTGTCTAACCACTACCCAGTTCACCTGAAACTAACATAATATTGAATGTCAAGTATAATTGAATAAAATTAAAAAACGAATAAAGTCCCCAAAATAGTAGCTGCTCGCTTTTTTAAATGGAAGCTAACATTATTAGACAGATATTTCTGTAGGAAGTAGCAAATTTCCTGGAAAAACAAGAGAAGGTTGGTTTAAGAGGAATAAAGATTAGCAAGAGAAAGCAATCTAAGTACAGAAAAATCATGTTACTGGGAACCAAGACTTAAAAAAAATGAATAGTGCTCTCTATTCAGGTAAGTTTTACTAACATCTATAAAATAATTAGTGATCAGCTCATCTCCAAAATTGGAAGCCATCCTATATAATAAAAGCCTAATATACTAAGTGCCTGGTTGTCTGGTCATCCGTTCAACCAATCAAAGCATAATATGCTAATAATATGCTAAGGCAACTCAACCACTTGCTATGACATGCACTGACCACCAGGGGGCAGATGCTCTGACAGGTAGGTATGCTTGCTGCTGGGGTACGGCCAACAGGGACTGAGCATGATGGGCTGGACATGCCCTGGAGCCCTGCTGCATTCCCTCCCCAGCTGGCGGTTCTTCTGCATCCTTCCCCAACCCCGATCACGCACTGGTGGGGTTCCTCGGCCTGGCCTGCATCCTCTTGCAATCTGGGACCCCTCAGGGATGTCGGAGAGCCAGGTTCAGCCCAATCCTGAAGGCCAGGTGGAGGAACCCTACTGGTGCACAAATTCGTGCACCAGGCCTCTAGTCTCTAAATATATAAGGCTAATATGCAAAGTGTCCCCACAGAAGTTCAACCGGGAGACCAGTTCTATTGCTGCTATGACATGTGCTGACCACCAGGGGGCAGCGTGGGATGAAGGGAATTCCCAGCCAGCAGCCAGCAGCTGGGGAAGGGAGGCCCTAGCTGGCAGTCAGAAGTCCCCGATCGGCCCTGATTGCCAGGCAGGCCTAGGGACCCTACCTACCCATGCATGAATTTTGTGCACCGGGCCTCTAGTTTTTAAATGATATAGAATCTTCTGTTAATAAAAGTCACAGATACTGAAAATAGGCGAATCTTTATAAATTCATTAATTATTCATATGTACTTAGCTTTGTAAGTTTTAAAGGAGTAGTTCAAGTTACTTAAAGTCATGTTTTCTTCACAGTCAGTTTTAAGAGTAATAAACCAAGATGGTGTCAATTTAAACAAAAAAGGCCCAGAAAGCCTACTTCATCATATCAGGGTGCAGGTTCCATGAGGCGATTTTCCAATAGGAATCCCAGTCGCTATCACAGTAACCGGAAAATTGCAAGCACTCAATACATTTGAGTACATAAAGGAGCAACCAATTCAAACTATTTTCATTTACACAGGTGGAAACTGAAGCTCAGAGTCACAAAACTTGTTAGTGGCAACCCTAGACCAACTATTCTGATTCCTAGTGCAATGTTTGATCTGCTCTCCTCTGTTTATTTTAGTTTCTAGTGATTCCATTAAAGGGACTGAACCTACTAGCAGCTGCTCTCTAGATGTTTTCCTGATTTGAGACTTTAGCCATGAGACATACATCTCTATTCTTGTTGTTAGTGAGAGGTAAACTGGCATCCGTATGTTTATTTGTGAGGAGGAAATCATTTTGAGTTGAAACACAGCCAGCCTGAGGAAATCCTGCTGAGTCTGAAGGAAGTTCACTCATCCTTTGCAAATGCTCTGGAAGAAAGAAAATATAATTCTTGTCTTTGCAGTTTTAGCTAGCAAATATTGGACAACAATCCATTAGATTATTTCCTATGCACCTGTATGTAAATAATCCAAATGGAACTGATTAACATTTAAATTCTAAGTTACTGAAGTATCCAAGGGGAAATTGATTAGATTGACTTGATTTGGTGCCAATATGGTAAATGCCTTAATGTTTTAACAAATCAAGGCAGCAATCTGAGATAATTTTGAAACCACATTTAAAAAAAATGCTCGTTTAGAAATCTAGAAGAAAGTACTTTATCTCAAACAGTTTGTTTTCCTTCTGCTTCGTATCAAATAAAATTTTATGTTTATTTTTATAGTCATGAAGATGCTAGCAATGGGTCGCTGTTGTGTTCCCCTGGTGGATTATTTCTAACCCAAATGGCTTTTTTTGTCCTTTGAAGAAACCAAATGCCTTTGGGGCTCAATGTGCTTAGACAATCTGTAAAAGATGGCTTTCCCCTGTCAATCTGGGAGTGACAATTCAGTAAGCCCTTCATCCACATCATCTGTAGCATAATAGCACTTTAATTTAGAGTGAACTTTTTGCTTAGCTCGTATGTATCTTGCGCATTATAAGAGGAACTATTTACAGAGAAGTACAAAAGTCCCTAGAGAGGCAACATCTCATTTTCAATTCTTTTGGCAGGAATACTAATTGCATTATCACATATTCAGCAGCATTCAGCAAAGTTATTTATTCATTCATTCTTAAGACCTGGGATGCCTACCAGGTCAGTTTCAATAAGCAGTACCTTGAGCATCTCCGCTGATGGAACTCACAGATAATTAGGTGTGGAGTTGTGAGGAAAATCTCACCCCAAAGAGCTCAGCTTTGGAGATTTGCCTGCTTCTTCCTTGTTTGAGTGAAAGAGAAAATACAATAGTTGCTAGAAATGGGGAAGCATTTATCACCCAATCTTTTCATTTTCACAGGTTCTGGTTTCTTAATTGAAGTTTGATTCTACTTCTTAGAATAGCAAGTGAAGTTGCTGACAATTAACACTGAAGTCTTCTAAGAAGATTGCCCTCAATATAGTAAAAAATATTCAGCATTTACACTTAGAATAATTTTGTTCCTCAAATGATTAGGAAGTGAACATTCCCCGTTTAACGTTGCATAGCTTTGAAACATTTAATAATTATCCTATATAATAAAAGGCCAACGATCATAACAGTGTAATGACCAGAACGACTGATTTACCAGTCGCTATGAGGTGCATTGACCACCTCTCAGCCCCTCCCCCCAGCCTGCAGGCTCTGATGGCTGGATGGCCAACGGGGAACCACGGGAACCTGGCTGTGTGGCGGTGGGGCAGGACTGGGGACTGGTGAGTGGGTGGAAGGCAGACCTCTTGGTCCCTTCCCCCGCCCACAGGCTCCAATTGATCCTCAGTTCCTTCCGAAAGGAAGGTGGGGCCTCTTCTGCGCAGCCTCCGGGGACACGGGACTCGCTGCTGTGAGAAGCTCTGGAGAGGGGGCTTCAACAAGGATTTCAGTGCCTGCAGCGACCCTCAGCCTTCACTGCTGGGAGGTGGATGTGCAACATCAGCTTTAAAGCACAAACACCCTCCTGGGAAAGAACCCACCACCTCCCTACTCCCACAGCTGCTTCTGGGTCTGCGCATGCTCCTCCCTGCAGGATGGGTGGGGCCAGAGCCTGAGCTGAGTGGGAGTGGTTCCACTTTGGGGGAGGGGTTGAGCCAGGCAGCTGGACTAGTGCAGGGACAGAGGGAGGGAGGGAGGGAGGGAGGGAGGATCAGGAATAAGGCAGCAGCCCTGGTTCCCTGCACCTCCTCCCACAGGCATAGCCCTTACTGGTTGAGTTTCCCAAATCATTGTCAAGGTTTTGGCTGGTGAACTGGCTGTGAAAGGATTCACAAGGGAGAGAAGAGACAGGTACAGAGAGAGGGCGTTTATTTTACTTCTTTAAAGGGAGCAAAGAGCCAGGTGCCCTTTGATGGCACAAGACACCTAAGGCAGAGTGGGCTGTTCTTTGATCGCTGGAGGAACCAGGTTGGGTGACGGCAGTGGGCCGGACTGGGGACTGGTGAGCTGGTGGAAGATGGCCCTGATCACAGGCTAGGCCTAGGGACCCTACCCATGCATGATTTCATGAGCTGGGCCTCTAGTTGCTTCAGAATAATGATTTACACTGCATACCATCTTTTAGAAATATTGTTCCATTGAGATGTTAAAAGAGTCAAGAGGGATGTCTAACTGCTAATTTAGACCTGATCCTGCAGTGATAGGGCCTAAACCAGCAATTGGACATCCCCTGAGGTGTCCCGGATTGCAAAAGGTTGCAGGCCGGGCTGAGGGACCACAAATTTAGTGCACCAGGCACTAAATTTTATTGATTTCAGAGATAGAAAAGGAGAGGGAGATAGGGATAGAAGCATCAATGATGAGATAATCATTAATCAACTGTCTCCCGCATGCCCCCTACTGCGGATAGAGCCTGAAACCTGGGCATGTGCCCTGAAGGGGATTCCAACTGTGACCTCTTGGTTCAGGGGTGGATGCTCAACCACTGAGCCACACTGGCTGGGAATGGGTTGCAGGTTTGATGCAGGTGCCCCAATTTTGCCAGAGGCAACCAATTGATGTGTCTCCCTCACATCTCTCTCTCTTCCCCTCCCTCCCTCCGCCCCTTCCCCT
>NW_006297754.1:703331-716487 GCF_000327345.1 Myotis davidii
CTTTGCTCCTCTGTCAGCCCAGCCATTACTTTGTCCTGGAGACACAGGGGATAGTGGGGAAACCAGGCCCAGAGCCTTCAAACCCTGGCTCTCCCAGCTCGGTAGCGGTGTGGTCTTGGTGGGAGATGGAGGTGTGGGCCGACGGTGGATGCTGAGTTGACGGCTGACTGGGCCTACAGAGATTAGACGGGCACCTGGGAGCCGGTCGGATGGTCCACTGGATAGATGTGTACGTGGATGGAGGTGTGTGGAGGCATGGATGGTTGGAAGGTCTAAGAATCGATAACTACATGGAAGGGTAAAGGGCTGGATCAATGGAAGGAAGGGAGGGCGGGAGGGAGGGAGGGAGGGAGGATCAGGAATAAGGCAGCAGCCCTGGTTCCCTGCACCTCCTCCCACAGGCATAGCCCTTACTGGTTGAGTTTCCCAAATCATTGTCAAGGTTTTGGCTGGTGAACTGGCTGTGAAAGGATTCACAAGGGAGAGAAGAGACAGGTACAGAGAGAGGGCGGTTATTTTACTTCTTTAAAGGGAGCAAAGAGCCAGGTGCCCTTTGATGGCACAAGACACCTAAGGCAGAGTGGGCTGTTCTTTGATCGCTGGAGGAACCAGGTTGGGTGACGGCAGTGGGCCGGACTGGGGACTGGTGAGCTGGTGGAAGATGGCCCTGATCACAGGCTAGGCCTAGGGACCCTACCCATGCATGATTTCATGAGCTGGGCCTCTAGTTGCTTCAGAATAATGATTTACACTGCATACCATCTTTTAGAAATATTGTTCCATTGAGATGTTAAAAGAGCTAGAGAAATATAAATATGATATTTCACTATATATGCCAGATTTTTTCTTAGTAGTTTTAACTCACAGATATAGAGAGCCCTGGCCTATGTGGCTCCCTGGTTATAGCATCTGCCTGTGCTCTGAAGGGTTGTGAGTTCAGTTCCTGGTCAAGGGCTCCTTCCTGAGTTGCAAGAACATATATATATATATATATATATATATATAAAGGGGATTCCAACTGTGACCTCTTGGTTCAGGGGTGGATGCTCAACCACTGAGCCACACTGGCTGGGAATGGGTTGCAGGTTTGATGCAGGTGCCCCAATTTTGCCAGAGGCAACCAATTGATGTGTCTCCCTCACATCTCTCTTAGACATCATTCCAGACGGCCTTCTGGATGAAGCCATGGTGGGGGCTGAGGCAGAGGCAGTTAGGAGCGATCGCGGGGCTGAGGCAGAGGTGGTTAGGGGCCAGCAGGGGAGCAAGCAGTTAGGGGGTGACCAGGCCAGCATTGGGGAGCAGGCAGTTAGGGATGCATAAGGCCAGCTGGGGGAGCAAGCAGTTAGGGGCATAATCAGGCCAGCGGGGGAGGGCAGTTGGGGGTGATCAGGCCAGCAGGGGAGGGCAGTTGGGGGTGATCACCATGAGATAGGTGCTATTCTTTTTTAATTGTTTAAATTTTTACTTCTTTCAGAGAGGAAGGGAGAGGAAAGGAGAGATACATCAATGATCAGAGAGAATCACCGATTGGCTGCCTCTTGCACGCCCCTACTGCGGATAGAGCCTGAAACCTGGGCATGTGCCCTGAAGGGGATTCCAACTGTGACCTCTTGGTTCAGGGGTGGATGCTCAACCACTGAGCCACACTGGCTGGGAATGGGTTGCAGGTTTGATGCAGGTGCCCCAATTTTGCCAGAGGCAACCAATTGATGTGTCTCCCTCACATCTCTCTCTCTTCCCCTCCCTACCTCCGACCCTTCCACTGTCTCTAAAAACCAGTGGGAAAAATATTCTTGGGTGAGGATTACCAACAACAAAAATAGAAAATGAGTACCTGACAATGGCTAGACCTCATAAGAAGATAGTCCTATAGCATACAATGTGATCCCAGAAATTGTCCAATTTCACAAACTAATGATAGCTTTGCTATCATGCCAGATTTGTAGCAGTGAAAACTGCCTTCTGATCCTTCTCACTCAAAAGATGAAGAAAAAGTAAGGTTCTTGCAGACCATAAAGCAAATACCTGGTGGGGTCATTAGAGTAGCTTTTATGTCAGGCTTGACTGTTCTACCTTTTTGCCTCAAGGGGTTTGTGAACGACCTTGGACTTCATGGGACCTCTGGGCTTGATCCCATTCCATCCTGTGTCCAAACATCTCTTCCTTTAATATAGGAAAATTCTATTTCCCCTCCCTACCACAGGGCCTAATGGAAATTCAGATCCAGGAGAGAGTTTCATTATCAAAGCATTTCTGCACATTCAATGTCACAAAGAAACTGGAAGCCCAGTTAGAAATACGATTTTTTCACAACTTTAATGTCACTTTCCCCTAGGAAGAGAAGATAAAAATAGGAAGGCAGAACAAATCTACTGGGAAATATTTATAAGACCTAAATGCTACATAAAATTGTAACATTACAAATCTATTCCTTAGAGTTTTAAGATTCTTTTATTAAAAATTTTATTGAATTTATCGAGGTGACATTGGTTAATAAAATTATCTAAGTTTCAGGTGTACAGTTCTATAATATGTCATATCAACACTCATAGTCTAGCCTTCTTCCATCACCATTTACCCCCACTTTACCCTCTTCTACCTGCCTCAACCCTCTTTGCCTCTGATAATCACCATACCGCTGTCTAGGTCATACATTTTTTTTGCTTAATCCCTTCACCTTTTTCACTCAGCCCCCAAGCCCCACCCTTCAGACAGCAGTCAGACTGTTCTCTGTATCAGTCTGTTTCTATTTTTTTTTATTAGTTTCTGTGTGTTTATTAGATTACACATATAAGTGAAATGATATGGTACTTCTTGTTCTCTGATTGGTTTATTGTTAGCATAATACTCTCCAGGTCCATCCATGTAATCACAAAAGGCAAGATTTCTTCTTTTTACAGTTGAGTAGTATTCCATTGTGCAAATGCACCACTGCTTTTTTATCTACTCATCTACTGATGAGCACTTGGGCTGCTTCTAGATCTTGGCTATTGTAAATAACACTGCAATGAACATGTATTTCTTTGGGTATATTCTCACAAGTGAAATCGCTGGCAGTGGCCCCTGATTATTGCTGTGAAGGTCCTGATGCTAGAATTGCAGACATGAAAACAGCTCACCTCCTAGAAGACCCTGTACTGCATGTTTGCATGTTTCTATTTATGATACCAGCCAAGAGACTACATGAGGTTAACTCTTTGGCTCATAACTCTCCTTACAGGAGTCATGACTTCTTCAGCAATAATTCTTTTGAGTATATTCCTGTCTTTTGAATTTCCTAAGTAATTTTAACATAGTTTTAAGTTCATTTGGGAACAGAACTATTTAGTAAAAGCTATATTGTTTATTTTTATGTATCAATGCATTTGTGTGTGTGTGTTTGTGTGTGTGTGTGAGAGAGAGAGAGTTAGAGAGAGAGAGGTCGAGATCTTATTAATATCAGTAAATGAGCTCTGTAGCCATCAGTCCAGGAAAAGTTGAAGTAAATAAGATAGTACTCACAGTTTAATGTTGTTTTGATTTTTTACTGTTTTGATTTGGCAACACATAAATAATAAGATTGGCTATGATTGATGTTACCTATGAATTAGGTGTTTTTCAATGGCATTTACCTATGCCTGCTTTAATAACCAATTTCTGAACATCATAGTTAGGTGTGTGGAATAGAGTATTATCAGAGTACAATAATAGCTTAGCTAGAATTTGGGTTTCAAAATCAAAATTACCTTTGTAAAGCTCTTCAATAACCCACACAGTATTAGTATTATACCCTCTATCAACAAGTCCAACACAACCAATTTTTCTTTCACTATAACAGTAGATGGCTATTTCCTTGACTAGCATTAGAAAAAATGTTACATGCAATTTTAAGGGCCATCTTTAATAGGAATGTGCATCTTTAATAAGAAAAAGCACACTCATTACAGTGAGATGTTTGCATTAGGAGAAGTCTATGGGGACTATGTTCTCATAACACACTCACATGGGGGGGGGCATTTTTTCAGATAGAATGCCAGGTGAAACCTGGGTATTTATAAATTTAAATTGGTGTGTGTGTGTGTGTGTGTGTGTGTGTGTGTGTGTGTTTTGCCTTTGGCTGAGCATGTAGAGTAACTACGCTGTGAATGCACCTTACCATAATGGATTCAGTTTGGTTCTTTCAATAGTCAGACTCTTATACAGACTTTTCCAATCCAGTATTTGTTTCTGAACCACACAGACATTGCCTAACATTTATTAAAATGTTTCAAGACTAAGAATATTCTTTAACCTTCTTCTTATTATAGCCCCCACTGTTCCACCTGCTGAGACTCAAACAAACATCAGTGCGTCTTAGAAATGTTTTTGTTGCTACTGTAGTTCGATGCTTCCTCAGGGACCCTAGGAATAGCAACAACCCAGGAGACTCCAACACTGTTATAGCTACCTGCCTGAGCTTTGGTTAATCTTCTAGAACTTGGTGCTGAGGTAGAGAGAGTGGGTAGTAATACACCTGAAAGTTTAATTTGGAAGAGAGCAGAACATTCTTCCTGTCTTACCAGTAAAGCCCCTGGCTTGCTGTACCCTTTCACATATCCCCACTCCTGTTCGAAATAAGATCATAGCACTGTCTTCATAGGTATTCTCTGTTTCAGAGGTTCTCATTTAAAAAAAAAAATTGCTGCCAGGCTTGACTCCACTTGAATTGTCTGAAAACAATTACAGGAGCTTTTATCTAAGCAAATTTTTTAAAGTGTCCATTAAATCTTATCATTAGTGGCCTTGATGGTAATACAGTCTAAGCTAGAGCTTCTAAATAGGAAAGGGTTCATTTTCTAAACAGGCCCTTGTGGGGAAATTGTCCCTTCATAACTGATGACTGATAGAATTCAGTGAACTAGAGCTTAATATGAGCGCTCTTGCCTCTTTGTGGTATAATCAGATAGTGCGCACTGCAGGGCTTCTGACAGTCATGGTAAGAGATTCCACTCATTTATATTAAAAAATAAAAACGTTAATTTTTCATTTTTACTTCTCTGGGTGATTTCAAAACTAACAACCACATTTGCATTTGACTTCTAACAGTCTGTGAGACTCAATAACCTTTAGAAGTTTATAGGCACTAAATGATGTGTAAATAAAGAATGAAGTCTGCATATACATTCTAGAAGGAATGGTGCAGGAAGTGGAAATGGACAAGTTAATCCTAAGGAATCATTATTCCCCTAGTATAACAAGAAGACAGAAGAGAAAATGGATGAGGAGGAGGAGAATGAGGGCGGGGGAGCTGGGAGGGGGTAAGGGAAAGAAGGAAGGCAGGGAGGCAAAGGAGGGGGGTTTGATTAAACAGGTCTTAAAATGAGTTAAATCGCACTAAGATTTTTGTAAAAGTGATGTAGACATTCATACTTTTTAAATTTTGAAAAGAGAAGATGAATAAGGGAAATCAATTATTCTAAGGGAAACTTTTATCACTGAGCTATTCTAGCCTTAATACAAGCAATAGACTGTGTAGTGAGAAGAGCATGGAACTGGAATCATTGGAACTGGATAGCAATTCCCACTTCCCCTGACATTAGGCAAGTCACCTTGCTGCCGGGCCGTTGTTTCCTCGCTTGTAAAAGGTACCACTATGTTTCCTCACAGTTTGATTATGCACAAAATAGAGAATGTAATCAAAATATTCACAAATTATTCTGTCCTTGGTAAATCATATTTGATGGAATAGAAATGAATCCTCCTTCTTACTCTGCCACTGGTGAGAAGCAGGATCCGAGGCAATTTCTTCCCTCTCTAGGCAGGTGGAGAGGAGGGGGATTGTCAGACAAGAGAGCCCATGTGGTCTCTGTCAGCTCGGAGCCTGATTACATAGTGGAAACTACAGGCCAGTAGCTATTTCAACGAATTCTCCCAGTAACTGGTACATTTCAGGAAAATTTATTTTCTAAAGAGGATCTTGGTGACCTGAAAGAGTTAATATAGATTCCTCAACAGTTCAGTGACAGCCTGAGAATAGTGATATTTGGTTGACAATGACAAAGATTCTGATCTTCCCTTATTTGCAGTGCCAGAGTGGCACTGCATAAGCTGTCAAGCCCCAAGCGCCAGAAGCCTATCACCAAATATTAATTTACCTGTTGTGTGCATCTAATAACTGACAGCTCTGAATCCCACATCATTTTTGGTGGCCTTCCCACTGACATGTCCTTTGATTAAGAAACAGTCATCCAGAAAGCCAGTGTGTCCCTAATGTGGCCAGCTCAGTTTAGCCTCCTTATTATGCTAGAATATTTTCCTCTAAATTAGATTTCCTGTCTTCATAGTGGCAGTTTACATGAATTTAATACATTACAAAATGTGCAGTCCCCTTGAGATTCTGTGATAGATTGTGGTATTTGAAACCCATATTTCCATGGGAAATAAAAGCCTAGGCCATGGCCAAATATTTTATCAGCTTAGCATTATCTTGAAATAATGGCACTGTTAATGCTTGTCACCCGTCCTCTTCCCAGGGCTTATGTTGTCTCTCTTCTTGCTTCTGAGCAAGGTGCTGAAAGTTTCAGAGCTCTGAGCTCACTAGCAATATATGAACACAGATAGGTATTCTTTGTTCTATGTTGTCTGGCACATAATCATGCACAATGAGCCCCTCTGTTATATTCCCTTCACTGACACTGAATCTGATTGCCCATTATGCTACATGGGCTGGGATCGCTATATATTATAGCTTGGCTGTGATGGGCTAGTGATACAGTGTCAAGGGATGGCAAGACAGCTGTGAGCTCTTCCTGTATGCTGCTGAAAGGAGGGAAACAGTGTGTGCAAAATGTAGAATACAGAACACAAGACTCAGCAAAATGAACCTGAGAGTCCCGGGATTATTAAATTACCAACTAAAAAATACCAGGAGCTCCCAGATTAAACAGAAATGGGCAACTGGAAGCAAATTTTTCATTGGTTCATTCAGCTGCATTTAACAACACGGAGGATGTAGTAAACAAAATCAAGAACTATAGAAATGCATATGTTTGTCAATTTCTACTTTATCTGTCATCTCTACATTCTAGTTATTTGTCCAGGAGTTGGGTTCCTACGCGTGGAAGGTTGTTTTGACTTCCCAGTTGCATCAGTCCTTTTTCTGTCCCACATTTACCCAAAATAGAGCTTGTGTCTGATCAGAATAGATCGCTTTGTTAGGGACTCAGTACACATTTCTGCTTTGCCCTCATGTTTACATTCTGGTATCTTCACAGTCACCAGCTAACTTCTACCAGCAGGTTGTGCTCTCCATAGTGACTGAAAACCAAAAAAAAACAAAAACAAAAAAACTTTTCTGTTTCAAGTAATTTCCAACTATGATCCAAACAGTAGCTACACATACATGGCAGGATTCGGGTGCAATGAATGTATCCTATTACTCTGATATAACAAACTCATGAAAAAGCTGAAATCAAAGAGTCATTAGCTTCACTAGTAAAGACTTCAAGATTGTTTTTATGGGAAGGGCAAAAGTTAAAATCTAGTCCAGTAGAAAACAAAAAATATGGAATCTTGTTTTAATGAAATGTTATCAGGATTGGGAAAGGACCAATGCGTGTATATTTTATAACTGCCGTGAGTCAAAATAATTCCCCTAGTGTGTTCTGGATAATCTCAAATGATTTGCATTAGAATCATGTCATCATTTTCTGGGAAAAAAAAGTTCACAGATATTGTCAATCACAATACTTGTACAATGTGCATGCATTTAAGGAAGGTAATTGGCAGAAGAACAACACAGTTCATGCTGCCCTGTTCTTAGCAAGAACTGTTCCTTACAACTGGAAGCAAGGAGGGAGGGAAATGCAGTAGTGGTAACACCTTACAGCAAATTTCAGCATTCCTGGTGTGTATTGGAAGTCTTTCTGAAAGAATTTTTAGTTTGTTTCATGAGTAACTGACCAGAACATGTCACGCTCTTCTGATAACCATCTGGCTGGAGACATGATGCTGGTTGCCGGTCAGTCTTTGGGAAGCAGAGATTTACATGAAAGAAGTCTATTGATGGGAGCTCCTGAGGTAAATATAAGGGGCAGCATTGTGAAGAAAGCAGGGAAAGATGAAACTGTAAGGTAGTTTCAGCCTTAGCCAATCCTGTCTAAAATTCTGGAGTTGTGTGTCACTCAGAGCAGTCTCAACAAGGACTAGTCATTGAATGTGGGCTGCCCCCAGGAAGAGGTCATTCTCATAGGTGGGGCTGCTCTCTTCAGCTGCAAGCAAAGCCCGGAGAAAGCCACAGCTAATGCTCTCAACCATCAATCAACACTCCCAGCTCCTGGGAGAATGAGCACCTGTGTCCAGGAGAGGGAATCTGGGCAGTGCCTCACAGCATCCACTGCAGAGTGTGTGTAATAAGGCAGTAGTATGGTGGATTTGGAAACTCATGGGCTTTAATTCAGACAGATCTAGGTTCAAAGATTGTAAGAGACAGTGACAACCTATTGCAATCCTAGCCAAATTATTTAACCTCTTGATGTCTCTGCTTCCTCTCTGAAAACTAGGATATAAGAATATCTCCCTCACACTCTGCTTCTATAATATCTCAACTACATAATGCACATAATGTGGTAG
The DNA here is from genome assembly GCF_000327345.1 of Myotis davidii. Classification (NCBI taxonomy): domain Eukaryota; kingdom Metazoa; phylum Chordata; class Mammalia; order Chiroptera; family Vespertilionidae; genus Myotis; species Myotis davidii. The sequence goes on from NW_006297754.1 coordinate 711,921, forward strand.
CACTGCTCCTGCCACATATTAGATGTGCAGTAAGTGTTTTTTTCTATACTTTTCCATACTTCTTCCAAACAAAAGAAATAGTAGCCAACTAATAAGTATTTGTTAAGTATCTACTTACCCTCTAGCCACTATGCTATAATGTCAGAGGGCAATAATAAAGACAAGACGAGGTTTCTGCCCTAACGAGTACTTATCACTTGATTAGAACAAATAAGACTAACACATACAATAATTGCAAATAATAACAAAATTCATTGAATATTCAATTAAATGTATGGTTAACGACAGCCAAAATACTCAGAAAAGAAACAGCAAAAAATCTTCCTGGAAGAAGTAATTCTTGAGCTGAACCTTAAAGGACAGGTTAAATTTAAATGCTTGGCAGGAGGAAAGAATTCTAAATGAGGGAATCCTTGTTGATGACAGATGAGAAAGAGCAGGGCTTTCTCTGACTTAAGTGTCATTGTGTTTATGGAGCTCACAATTTTGAATAGCCATTCAGAAACTGTCACCCCTGCAGTTCAACCTAATCCCTGTAGGGCTGTTGCGAAGCTGACTCTCTTTAACTTGTTAAAACAACATTGGGCTCGTGAAAACTGAGACTTTGTGTGAGGAAGAAAGAGGCCAACATTTATTTCTATGGTCACACATAGATTCCTGGCTTCTATTGATCTTCATATAATACCCTACTCCCTCATCAAATAAGTCACTTGCCTGCAAAAACTGACTTGTACAAATACTAAAAGACTTAGTCATAGGCTGAATGGTATTAACATGAGTTTTGTGCAGGTAAGTTTTCCATGTACTTCCTGCATGCCTGGTACTGATCAGCTACAGTCCGTATAAAACATGCAGGGACCATGTCTTGTATTTCTCTTTTCTATAGTCCCATTAACTGGCACAAAATCATTACCTAATTGAGGCTGGATAAGATTAATTTGATGACAGTGAATGGATTTGCCTAATTAGAGAATGCTGTAAAATAAAAAAGATAAGAGGTCAGATAGTTGAAAAAAAAAATGATGAAAGGCCTTGGGAACTAGGTAGAGTAGCTTACACTTGAAATAATAGTGATTGTGATTTTGGATCAGAAGAGCTATATCATCAAATTTGTTAAAATGTAGAATAATCTAATGGCACATTAGAGGAAACAGCCAAGAGCCATGAGTAAAAACTGATAATTTTATTGGTAATTGGATGGAGAAGCATGCTAGTGCAAAGAAGCCTCCTAGATGAGAGGTCATGACACAAATTTGAGTTGAAACCAGTGTAATAAATGTATTCTCCAAGAATAAAACTTTGAAGGGCAGAACACAAAATTAAGAACGAAAGGAAGTTCTCAGGGCTGGTTAAATAGGTAGGAAGAAAGGACATCTGACATCGTGTGGAAATCAAAAGGAAAGGAATGGTTCCAGGAGGGTAAAGATGACCAAGTATACCAAGTGTTACACAAAGGCCCAGGGTAGTTAGGAAGCTAATGGACTTACTAATAAGAACGTGCTTTATGCCCTTTGAGAAAGTTGTGTTTCAGGTTAGTGATGGGATCTCAGTGTAGCTTTGCTAAAGGTTGAGCAAGGGAGGGAGTGGGTGGAGAAGATATAGAGGTCATGCACATTCATCATGGTGGTTAATCTTATGTGTCAACTTTGCTAGGCTATGGTAACTGGTTGTTTGATTAAGCACCAGTCTAGGTGTCACTGTAAAGGTAGATTTTTAAATGTAATTAACATTTAAATCAATAAAATTTTATTAAAGAAGATTATCCTTTTTAATGTGAGTGAACATCACCATGTCAGTCAAAGGCCTTAAGAGAAAAGACCGAGGCCCCCTGAGGAAGAAGGAATTCTGTTACCAGTCTGCCTTTGCAGCAAAGACTTCAATACCAATCATCCCTGGGTCTCCAGTCTGTGTTCACTTTACCAAATCTGAATATCCAGGCACATTCCATATGCCACCCTCAGCCTCCATCACATGAGCCAATTCTTTAAAATAAGAATCTATATTTACATCTTATTGGTTGTATTTCTCTGGGAAACCCTGAATAACACAGACATTGAACATTCACTTAAGAATTTTTAAAGTGAAAAAGAAACAATGGTAGAGGAATAAGAAATCAAATATTATTTCTTATATACAGAAGATAAATTTGAGGGCAAGATGACTTTCAGTCATACTTTGCAACTACACATTTTTCTCTAGACCCTCTCTAACTATGAAAGACCAAAGTTGAGTTCATCCGGTAGTATCAGATTATCCCCAAATCCACTAAGACAAGGACCACATCCAGATCAGTCCAGACCCAGGCTTAATGAACCACTCTCACCATAGGGCTTTTGTGACTAATCCTATATAATAAAAGCCTAACATGCAAAGTGTCCAATCATTCGACCAGTCACTATGATGTGCACTTACCACCAGGGGGCAGATGCTCTGACCAGTAGGTTAGTTTGCTGTTGAGGTCTAGCCAATCAGGACTGGGCATGATGGGCTGAACATGCCCTGGAGCCTTCCCATGGTCATGCACCACTGGGGTCCCTTGGCCTGGCCTGTGCCCTCTTGCAATCTGGGACCCCTCAGGGGATGTCAGAGAGCCAGTTTCCACCCAATCCCCACAGACCAGGCTGAGGGATCCCACCAGTGCAGGAATCCATGCACTGAGCCTCTGGTTCTTTAGGTAAAATGCATACAGTTGGATCCATCACATTTCACTATCGGTCATTCATTGTCATTCACAAAGCATAGTACCATCTTATGTACTAAACTGTATTCTCCTCTCCATTGTGCTCAAGGCTTTTATATTTCCACTAGAGGCCTGATGCACGAAACTCATGCAGGGAGGGGGGTGTCCCTCAGTCCAGCCTGCACCCTCTCCAATCCAGGACCCCTTGGGGGATGTCTGACTGCCAGTTTAGGCCTGATCCCACAGGGATTACTTTGATATAGAACTAATATCTTGCATAAAAAGTGAGTCAATTTACTATAAGCAAGTCGACTTTACAAGCAATACAGACATAAAAATCAACTTCTCCAATCCCATCACAAATGATACTAACTATAATATATGCAAATGAAGTAATAGGATTTTTCTTATAGCCACTGAGTATGGTAGACATAATAGTGGAGGTAGTAATAGCAGTTAACTACTTACTAAGAACATACACACACGTACGTTATCATCAAATGCTGTCACATCAGGAGTTATAGCTTCAACGTATAAATGTTGGGGGAACCCAATTTAGTTCCTAACATACATAATCTCATTTTCACAAAAACCCATAAGATATACCCACATTTTACAGATAATGGAACTAAAGATTATAATTTATTTTATATATCTTAGTTCCTCTCTATAAAAATTATAAAATCAGGTTGTAAATCCCAAAATTTCTTATTCTAAAACCTATATTTCCTGCTGTTACCAAGAGTTGTGTGGCTATCCACTAGGCTCTCAAATGGGAAGGGACCATGTCCTACTTACTATTAAACTATAGCACCTTACATAGTGTCTGCTTCATAACAGGCATCCCACAGATGTTCCTAGAATTAAATATGAATGATACAGAGAAAACAAACGAAAAAGAATTATAGTTTCAAAGCACATTTATAAACTGCAAATAATGGAAAAACACAAAATTTAAAACAAAGGAAAAGCAGGCAAGAGCTAAGTGCAAGAAACAGTTATTTCTTTTCCTAGCTATGCAATAGGTTTACTTTGATCCATAGCTCTCAGCTGGATTCAAGTTAATATTTCTTTTTTACTCACTATTTTGCTAAGAGCCATGAGATCAACTTCTTTTTTTCAGTTTGAAACAGCCAGCCTCCTTTTTGTGGAACACTTTTCTCCTGAAGCAAAAAACCCTCTTTTGGACCAAAGTCTCCCTCCTGGAGTTCTTTGTTCTGCCAGCGCCAATTCCCTTTGAGCCTCTCTCTGGAGCAGGTCTGGAACCAGTACTTCTCCTTCTTTTGAACAGCTGAGCAAGTTGTCTCTCGACTTGGTTGCCCTTGCTGTGCTGGAGGCCTATGCAGTCGCAGCTGTCTGTCTCAGCTCGTTTCAGTAAACCCTCTGAAGCGAAAGCTGGTTGAATACCTAAGCAGGTTAGCTTTAATTTTTAAAGTTAAGATTACTTTGATATAGAACGAATATCTTACATAAAAAGTGAGTCAATTTACTATAAGCAAGTCGACTTTACAAGCAATGCAGACAGAAAACTCAACTTCAGTGATAAGTAGAGAATAACCCAATGATCATAAACTGTTAAGATTTGGAAATAATTTTCAGGCCTATATAATGAGGAAATCCTGCAATAATAAACTAGGAGTTACTTGTCCAGAATGAAAACATTTAATACTTTGAAGAATAGCCTGTTTCTGTGTCGGATAGCTCTGCTAACAGAGCTGCCTTAAACTAAATCTACTTCTCTTGAAGTTTTATTATTTACTAGAGCCCCAACGCATGAAATTATGTGCGAGTAGCTCGCTGCTGCTTGCCGCCACTTGTCTCTTGGGCCACCACCCCGCCCACCGTCACTCATGGCTTGCCACCCCACCCGCCACCGCCACCGCTTGT
>NW_006297754.1:716513-720661 GCF_000327345.1 Myotis davidii
TGTAGCTTGCTGCCCCACCCTGCCCGCTGCCGCTCTCGGGCCGGCGGGGGGGAGGGACTGAGAGGTGGTCAATGCACCTCAGGGAGACTGGTCGAGTGGTCATTCAGTCATTACACTTATGGTCCCTGGCCTTTTATTATATAGGATTTTTTTTTTTTTTTTAGAATAACATTTACCAACCCTGTGCTCAATTCACAGGCACTGTCCTTGGTGCTAAAATCCCTACTCACTTATCTACCAAAACAATATGCAATCACTCCATCCACTGTTTTGTTGTCAGTTGAGAGGTCTGAGAATGAAGTTGGAGTGAAAGAAGATGAGACAGTGGAATGATTTTCACATGATGAAAAGAGAGCAGTAGAATAATACATCAAAAGAGGACAGACATGAAGAAAACATTTGGGTGTGTAGCTATGGTGTGGGTTGGGAGCGACTTGGATGGAGAGAGGCAGATGCAATAAGCAAACTAAGTTTTACCAAAAGTTACAGATAAACTACAAAATTTAAGTACGTGTTGGGATGGAGAGCAAAATAAATTTCTGCATAACTATAGATCTTGAAATAGAACTTCTCTCCATCTCTTTCACAAGATAACCATGTTCCGTTTGTTTTGCAGGGCTAATCAGACAGCATGTTTTCTGTCACTCCCTCATCTCCCCACTCTTCCAACCAGCATATATTATGGATGTTGGTGGGGTCTCAAAGTATCAAGAGCAGCAGGGTGGAGACAGCACACACGCTGTCAGCCACACCAGGACTGCCTTTTCCCGTGATCGTGCAGCTTTGTTTGATCTATCCAGTTATCTTCTCTGTGCCCTTTTATTGTAGAAGTAGATACAGATAAAATATTCTTGTTGCCACCACGAAGGAGTAACTTTAACAGATGGAAAATACTTTTATCTAATTTCTATAAAACATTTAGTGTTTCAAAACCAATGTCATCAGTTTTGGTAAAATTTACCTGCTTGAGACTGGATTATCCCTCAAAGACCTGCAAACATATTAGAGTATTATCTGTCTTTATCTATGATCTATATTTATCTTATTGCCCATCTTAATCTAGTGCCTATCTAAAAATCAATTCTGTTCCTGTTGCCTTCATCTATAATCTCAAGCGCATAAGAACTTATTAAAAATATGTCTATGCTTCTATAATTACATTTTATTGTCTTTTTTTTCAGTCCCCCACCCCCTTTTTCTCTCAACCTACTCCATTCAAATTGTTCCAATGAGCCATTTTCATTGAGGTCAGGAATAATATAGATGAATATGTCTTGTTTTTCTTTCATTTAAATTTAACTCAATTTGAGCATAATAAATACTAGTGTAACCACACTTAAAAAGGTGAAAAGGGGGTTTAAAATGAGGTTCCCTCCCTACCCCTAAACCTATTACTCAGTTCCCCTCCCTAACATAAATTGTTATTCAGTTTGGAGGTATGCATCTAGAATATTTAATACACATACAACCATTTTTTAAAACATTTTTTCCTATTCATTTCTACAACATTGTTAACTGCATAATTCAACTGGCAAAAAATAATGGAAATCCTTATCGGCCAAGTATGAATACAGACAGGAAAGTAGATTATGACACTGTGCGAGTGTAAGCTTTTGTGTGTTTATGTGTTTCTTCTAATAATTTACAAGTTTTTTATGGTATTAAAAGGAAGAGTGACCTTCAAGTTGTTATTCCTGTGATCATAATCTAATATAAGAACTTAAGGTTTATCAGAATTGTACCCTTAATTATTTACTTATACTGTCCCGTTTGGCATGCTATATAAATAGTGATTAAGTTAGCATATAGAAAAATTTTCTTCTATCTCATTTTTCTCTCTCCATCACCATCTATTCTAGTAGATTATGTTACCTTTCTTCATATTTAGCTTTTTATTGTTAAACTAGAGGCCTGGTACACGGAGTCATGCCATTGAAAGGAAATTAATTAGAAGGTGGCTGGTGGGGCGGGATTGGGTGAGATGGGCTGGACACACCCTGGAGCCAACCTCCCATGGTTCCTCCCTGGCCGGCCACACCTGGGATGGCACCAGGGCTCGAAGGGTGTCTGCGGAGTGAGCAGGGTCCCTCCGGCAGGTGGGGTCCCTCTACCTGGCCTGTGGGGATTGGGTCGAAACTGGCAGTCTGACATCCCCTGAGGGGTCCTGGAGTGTGAAAGGGTACTCTGCAAAGTTGTGTAGCTCATCTGCAAAGTTGTGTAGCTTGGCAGATCCTGTGTTGAGCGTTTGCCCCCTAGTGGTCAGTGCATGTCATACCTACTGGCCAGGTGGTCAGTTGGCTGGTTGACCGGTCACTTAGGCTTTTATATATATAGATGGTTTCATCTTTCTATTATGAGAGTTATGAGCTCTAAGTGTATATGTTAATCCATGGTAATAAAAGATAAAGAATCAACCACATTTACTCTTTCTTTTGTGTACTTGCTCTTTCTTTCTTCCCAGCTTTTCTAAGTTGCATAATTTATTCTCTGTCAAGATTTGTGACTTTTCCCTACCTGGTTTGGCTCAGTGGATAGAATGTCGGCCTGGAGACCAGAGGGTCCCAGGTTCGATTCTGGTCAAGGGCATATATACCTTGGTTGCAGGCTACTTCCTGGCCCAGGCCCTGGTCGGAGCTCATGCAGGAGACAACCAATAGATGTGTTTCTCTCACATCAATGTTTCTCTCTGTTTTTCCCTCTTTCTTCCATTCTCCCTAAAAAAAGTCAATGGAAAAATATCCTCAGGTGCGGATTACTGCCCCCCCCCCAAAAAGAGAGATTTCTAGTGTCTTCTTATATTCACTGGATCTTTTACTATAGCCTTTCTATTTATCTCTCGATTGCCTGAACATCATCCCCTAGCAGTGTCTTCAATTGGGCCTCAAGGTGATTATATAATCTGAGCTCTTGCATGTTCGAAAATGTTATTGCCTCTATCTTAGAAAATAAAGGCTCCTCTGCTATTTTATAATGTTGAATACTGCCACAGAGAAGTCTGATTCTGATCTCAACCACCAGAAAATAAATAAATAAAAAAATGACTTAGGCCAGATTGCAAAACAACAATAGTTATTGACATTCGCATGTATTGGGGAATACAAATTCTCTGTGACACTGTTTTGTGGTTGTTGCTGTTGAAATATTTACTCTTATATCATGCTCCTTTGAAAATTGGCATACACTAAAAATATCATTTAATGCCATATAGCAAATGCTAAGCAATGAGTACTCCAAGCATTATACATTTAAAAACAAAATTTCCAGCCCTGGCCAGTGTGGTTCAGTTGGTTGGGTGTCATCCTGTGCATGGAAAGGTTGCTGGTTTGACTCCAGTCAAGGTACATGTCCAGGGTGTGGTTTAGGTCCCAGGAGGCAGCTGATGGATGTTCTGCTCTCACGTCAATGTCTCTCTCCTCCTTTATCTCTCTCTCTAAATATCAATGGAAAAAATCTTTAAAAAATTTCTGTTCCATCTGGGATTCTTGCTGTTAAATAGAGGGATGCTTAACTTGGGGTTCTGTCACAAAGATTTCACAAACAGCCTGTCCTGTGCAGTGACCTGCCCTGAGCCACGCTATGTCTACATCTCCGCCCAGGGTAAGGTAACATTTTTCTTCCACTGAAAATCAGAGATTGTTAAACATTTCTAACATCCACCCATTTTCTTTTCTTCCCTAAGTCATATACTGCATTACTTTATTTAGTTTTAGTGAGTCAGTAGAGATCTTTCCCCCAATCACTAACGAGATTGCACTGTATTCTAGCATCTTCAAAACACGTGTATGAAAAATGTTCCTTCAATGCCAATGGACTCACTGCTCCTCTAGACATAGTATTGGATACCTAACTAACATTCTCTGATGCAATGTCAGTCAGTTATAAAATCCTTGGTGAGACTTTGCATAATGATGTTAGTTAATTTTACTAAGAGTACTAAGTGCCTGTCATTGTAGCAATCTATTTAATGCATTTTATAATTGAACTAGAGGCCCGGTGCACAAAAATTTGTGCACTCGGCGGGGAGAGGGGGTCCCTCAGCCCGGCCTGTGCCCTCTCGCAGTCTGGGACCCCTCAGGAGATAACACCCTGCTGGCTTAGGCCTGCTCCCGGGTGGCAGAGGGCAGGCCCAATCCCTAGGTGCAGCCCCT
>NW_006297754.1:721155-754507 GCF_000327345.1 Myotis davidii
ACTATATAGAATAGAGGCCTGGTGCATGGGTGGGGGCTGGCTAGTTTGCCCTGAAGGGTGTCCTGGATCAGGGTGGGGGTCCTCCCTGGGCAGCCTGGCCACCCTGGATGAGGGGATGATGGCTGTTTGCAGCTGGTGACACACCCTTCAGGGTGGTGGTCCACACTGGGGTGCCTGGCCATTCTGGGTGAGGGGATGATGGCTGTTTTCAGGCTGGGGGTGACTGAAGCTCCCGCTCCCAACCGCTCCATTTTTTCTTTTTTTAATTCTGGGCCGGCTTTAGCTCTGAGGTTCCAGCTCTTAGGCCTCCGCTGCTGAAAGTAGATAATCAAAACAATGTATAACTCCAGCTCTGAGATCCCAGCCAGCTGAAAGCAGGTTTCTGGAGTGTTTTTTAGCTTCTATATGTTACTATGTTTCAAACTGCCCGCTCAGAGGCCTGCAGCGGCAGGCGGGGAACTTTGGAGTCTGCTGTCACTGAAGCAAGCAAGCCTCATGTTCAGTTTAAGCTGCCTGGCTGCTGGTTGCTGTCTTGGCTGTCAGTTAATTTGCATATCTCGCTGATTAGCCAATGGGAAGGGTAGCGGTCGTACGCCAATTACCATGTTTCTCTTTTATTAGTGTAGATGTTTTAGCATACTTAATCCCAATAACAAAACTAGGATACTGTTGCCCTAACCGGCTTGGCTCAGTGGATAGAGCATCAGCCTATGGACTGAAGGGTCCCAGGTTCGATTCTGGCCAAGGGCACATGCCTGGGTTGTGGGCTTGATCCCCAGTAGGGGTTGTGCAGGAGGCAGCCAATCAATGATTCTCTCTCATCATTGATGTTTCTATTTCTCTCTCTTTCTCCCTTCCTCCCTGAAATCTATAAAGAAATATATATATTTTTTAAAACTAGGATACTGTCAATACTCACATTACACAGAGAAGGAAACTGAGTCCCAGAAAGGTTAAGTAACTCTCTAGGACCGCATTGCTCAAGAGTGGCTGAACCGTAATTTGAAGCCAGGTATTCTGATTCCAGAACCCAAGTACTTTACCACCAGTCTATGTCTGGGACTAAAATATACTTTTCGCAGTGTCTCCATTTGAAATCACTGAGAGAAGGATCTTGTGGCTTATCTTTAGGGCCACAGATCCCATTACTCTGGCTCATATTAAAATAATGGTTAATCCAATAAAATTCGTGCACTGCAGTCAAAACATTTTTTTAGTGTTTGCAGTTGTTTGAATTTTTATTTTTAATCAATTTTTAATATTAACATTGAGCATCGCATTAATATCTTCAGAGAGATCGTTAAGAAATAAAAGCTGAACATAGACACACAGACTTTTGAGAGTGATGCTATAAATTACACATCTGTACCAGGCTGCTTTTATGCTCCAGGTTCGGAGGTAGAAGGCAGGACTGGAAGTGCGACCTGACTGTTTACTTGCTTTGCCTCTCACCTGTGTTCTTTGGGAAACAATAGTGGCAGTATCATTACCACATCCTCATGCTTTTCAACTTAAGGCACGATAAAGTTGCCATGAGTGCAATTGCTTCTAGGAGAATAAAACTTCTTCCTCTTCTCTAGTTATTTGCAAAGTGAATAAAAACAAAACAGAGAAAAAATTCAGTGAGTTGCTCTAAAAAATATGCTGCAACCGAGAAAACAAAAAGAAAAGCATTATTATCAGATGAAAATAACACCTTTGAATAAATATTTATGCATGTTTTCATAGTTTTCTGGCTTATGCTCCTTCATGTACCTTGCAGGCAGTTAAAGAAACAACTATAAATCATAAATAAAGAATAAAATGAACTCCATGAAAGTCTCTGATTACTCCATTACTGAAATCCAGCTTAGCAAATCATTTCTTTTCCTTCCAGTATATTTCTATAAACAATCCAAGACAAACCTGTAGGATTTATAAAATGCATTTAATGTAAATGAAAGTAGAACCATGAACAGAACTGGCAAGAAATTAATTCATAATTCCCTCTGGCAAAAAAAAAAAAAGTGTTGGGAAAACAACATTTTCCTAACGAGAAACACTAAGGAAATTTGTCAATGATATAAATGCCTTGAGGTGTTTTTGTGGAATATGAACCAAACTGGAAACTCATGGACTGAGCATTTTAATTTTTTTCTACCACTAACTCTTAGATAACATGGAAACATCATTTACTCTGGTTTCTTTAATGATACACATGATTAAATGAGCATGAGCCAGCTTATATAAGGAATGACAAAAACTAACCTACCAGAAACCAAAATGTGCAGTTTGGGCTAAGAAGTAAATTCTGAAAATAAAGTATTAGAGCTACAAAGCTTCCACATTGTAATTGGGACCCCCAAAGATCAGACAATAGAACCCAATTCTTCCCTTCATCCACATATATTTAGTCAAAAACATGATTTCAATTTTCCTGTTTGTCTTAGGAAATCTAGATCACATATTCCCTTAGGTTGGAGAACCTCCTACCACTATACAAATATCCTGGGAATAACCCTATACACATCTCCTCCATTCTGGATATTCACTCTCTAAATGTAATACCAACAAAAAAAAATAAAGTGATTTATAAATCACAACTTTGGATTATAACTTTATAAAGACTTGATCTATTATTAATTAAAGATCATATTTTATTTTTAATATGTTCAAAATACATAAGAGCACCTGCTAATGCAAGATAATCCTCATGCTTCTTATTGTAGAAGTTACTTAAAGTAAATTCCATACTGCCAAAAACATACTTTTGAAGTAACTGGATATTGGCTCTGTTTTTGAAAAATAAGTTGAGGCTTCCCAAGTGAGTTCACAGCAAGGTGGAAACTAATATCTATTTTTCTCAAATGTGTTAGACAAGGTCACCATAAACTGTGTTAGGGGCTAAAATTAGCCATTGTAATAAAGCATGAGGCAATAGTGTTATGTGCTGTCACTGCATTCCAATATATAATATGCTTTGATGGAATCCAGTAGTTTTCATAAGTTGGAGTCACTCAAACACTCTTTTTCTCTTTGTCTATATGTGTGATGCTAAACAATCTGTTTCATAGTGAGCACTTTTTAACTACGTGTCTTCATTTAATGCAGGCAGCCTTCGTGTAATTATTTTAGACACTCAAACATAAGGTATACAGCATATATTATTGTATACTTAATATGCTATGTGGTTTTCAACTGCATGTAAGTCAGTTTTATACATAAGTATTAGTGAATATCCCTTTAATTAGAAAACAACTTGAAGACATGATGAATTAGTAAACAAAACAAACAAACAAACAAGCAAACAGCAGCAACAACAAAAAAACCTATACCAACCAAGAAAATTTCAGATCACAATGGCAAGCCTAAGTTATTGCACAATAAAGGCAGAGGAGAAGGCACAGTAAGGAACAGTTCTAAAATATCCCATCAAAATAACTGAAATTAAGTTCATCACTGGAGTGGCAATGAGGAAATATTACCATTAATGTTCTCTCTGGAGAATTTTTAAAATAATAAATGCACTCATCTGTTGAATTTAGCAGTCTTATCTGCAAATAAAATAGTCAGTTAAAAATAGTTTATTTGATTAATGATATATACTATAAACCCATCTAGTCCACAAATTCCTGATGCACTATAGATTTATTACAATACATTTATGAATTCCTATGTCCATCAAGTTTTATAGACTAAATAAATCATGCATATTTATATCTATTGCTATTTTTCTAAGATAGCTAGTGTTTAGAATTTAGCTTAGTTAATTCATGGTATTGCTGCCTCTGGATCTATCTTTTTTTGGCCAAGTGACCTGCAGGGACCTTAAACTGACAATAGTCCCCTCATGCAAGTGCATGCCCTATCAGTGACGGCGAACCTATGACTCACGTGTCAGAGGTGACATGCAAACTCATTGTTTTGGTTGATTTTTCTTTATTAAATGGCATTTAAATATATAAAATAAATATCAAAAATAAAAGTCTTTGTTTTACAATGGTTTCAAATATCAAAAAATTTCTATATGTGACATGGCACCAGAGTTAAGTTAGGGTTTTTCAAAATGCTGACACGCCGAGCTCAAAAGGTTCGCCATCACTGCATAGTAGCTCGCAAAGTCACAAGCAAATGTAAGTTCCTGACATATTTACCCAACAACCCTTTGATCAACAGGGTTGATCTATTGCTATTTTTTTCTAAGATAGCTAGTGTTTAGAATTTAGCTTAGTTAATTCATGGTACTGCTGCCTCTGGATCTATCTTTTTTTGGCCAAGTGACCTGCCTCCCCAGCACCCACATGCCTTATGTACCCCTTAGGTAAGACCTCTGGGTGAGGAAGGCGTTCTTTCAAACTCCAGCTCTTTTTGTTTAAATTGACCGACCTGGTCCTAGCCCAAGAACCCATCTCTCTCTCTGCACTTTGCCTTGCCCTCCCCAAGTGGCCCCTTTAGGTGAGCTCTGTGCTTCCTCCAGGACCTATGAGTAATAAAGTTCTCTTTTCCAATTTCTCTGGAGGTCTATTGTTGAACCACTGCTCACCATCTGGAACCCTGTGCTCCACCTAACAAATGCTGACTTAATGAAGTCACAACAGCTAGTGTTTAAGAGACAAGTACAGTAACATGTCTGGCAAATTCACTGCCACCAGATTCCATGGCTCCCCTGCATTTCCTAACCTCCACTGCAGGTGGCTTAGTACTTTGTGACCAGACCAGGCTTGGCCAATGAACCATAGGATGGAGTGGCATGGGTCACTTCAGGAGAATCTGTCTACATGTGTGATGCTATTAGAGGCAGTTAGAGCCTTGATACCTACTCCATTCCTCATTTCCTGTCATGAAATGATCTTAGAGTCCATGTATTTTAAAAATCATAATCATAAGATGTAGAAGGATCACTTGACACATACTGGTCTCTATATGAACAAAAAAGTAACCATCTTTCGTGAAGCAGTTGGCCAACCTCCCGCATCCCTCCCCAGCCCCGATCCTGCACCATTGGGGTCCCTTGGGTTGGCCTGCGTCCTCTTGCAACCTGGGACCCCTTGGAGGATGTCAGAGAGCTGGTTTCAGCCTGATCCTGTATGCCAGGCTGAGGGACTGGTGCACAAATTTGTACACCAGGCCTCTACTATGTATATAAGTTTCCTGGTTAATCTCCTCCCACCCCCTTCTTCCCTCTGAGATTCACCAGTCTGTTTCATGCTCCTATGTATCTGTAGACCAAGTACTCTATTTTATAAGGAAAAATAATCCACCCTATTCATCAAAAGAAAAAAAAGATACAAATAAAAAGGAGACAACTTACAATACTAAAAAAAAGATGGCCATCCAAGTTTCCTTAAATTATAAATTTTATTTAAAAACTTTCTTTTTACAGTATAATGACAATATAATTTACTTTTTTAATTTATTTTTTCTATGCATATGTAGTCTTTAATTACAAGGACATTAAAAGTGTGTAGAAACACTTTTAATGAAAGAACTGGATCATCTTAGAATTAGAAAGATTCCGGATTAAAATTGACCTGGTTTTTACATTTTTAAATATTTTACATGGTTTTAAGTTCTTAAGTACAGAAAATGTGCCACAAGATGCATTCATTTTTTTAAATTTGTATTAAAACTATTGGGATGACATTAGTTAATACAATTATATAGGTGTCAAGTGTACAATTTTGTGTGGACCTAATAGTTGAAGAGAAATAATAGAGTTAAAAACAAAAACAAAAAATAACATGGTTCCCTTTATACATATGATATAAAATGGAAACACACTGGGTTATGGGCTAGGCTAAGAATTGGGAGACAGGTTCTAGTCCTTGCTATACTTATCTAAGTAGCACTTTTCTTGACAACATTCATCAACCTTTGTATGTTTTAGTTTCCTCATTTGAAAAATGTGGAGAAAGACACAAACTTATGGAAATTCTATGAAGTACCTAGTGGAAGAACATGGAAGGGGAGTTCTTACAACATGATGGAAAAGGTATTCACCTTCAATTTGATACAAAGCAACTTTCTAAACTGACACAAGCTATCCCCTTGTTGCACTTATGGGTGCATCACTTATTTTATTTTAATGAAAGTTCATATACACACAGATGCAGGGGACTCTTAAGGAGAAGGCAGCAGAGTTTAGTGGAAGTTCATTTCATTGTTACCTCTTTACTGTTGTTGTGCTACTGATGCCTAAAATTAACTTGAAAAGCAGCTCTCTCTTCATCTGATTCCTGTCTCCTCTATGGCGGGCCTCTAGGATGCTGATAAATTTTTCTACCCCTGAAGATTAAAAAAAGAACAAAGCATGAAGAGCATTGGATGTACTAAAGACAAAATATAGGGCTCAGAAAGAGACACAGTCAGCTACATAGCTGACCTCTTGTTCCTGAGTTTCATCTAGAGTCATTGTGAATAGTAGAAAAGCAATAGAAAAGAGATGTTTTACCTGTAACCTCTGCACTTCTTCTGATATTAATGGGCATAAGAGGGGAAAAAACCAAAGAAGTGTTGGGATAGGTCATACCCTTATGCTATCACAAGGGTTTCTATGAGGCGAAAGATTAAAAGACAGAAACCAAACAACAGCACAGGATAAACAATGAAAGTCACACAAAGTAACTAGCATTGTAGAAGAGTGTAAGCAGCCAGCTGAAGCTTCTGGCCCCAGATGACTTTGTAAATTAAATAATAATAATTAATAATAATAATAATAATAATATAGAATGAAAGGACCCATCTAAGTAGGCTTAACTGGAAAAAACTTTCATCACTGCATATAAGTAACTGTCATGGGGTGGATAAATGTTTCCATAGTCTCCTTTACTTTCAAAATGTCATTGCAAATATTAGTCCTGTGTATTGTTTTCTCCTCTTTTCGCTTTCCATAGCTCTGTATTAAAAATTCATCTGGAAAAATAATTCATCTGGTAACTATTTTCTTCCAAGTTTCTGCTGGCAGACATTTGGCTGCTTTTGTGCTTCTACATAGGTCAGCCTTAATACTGCATGGGGGTGGGGGGAGCAGGGGAGGTATAGGAATTCCTTTTTAAAAATTTATTTTTCAATTATAGTTGACATACAATATTATATTAATTTCAGGTGTACAAGATAGTTATTAGAAATTTATATACCTTACAAAGTGATCACCCCAATAAGCCTAGTACCCATCTGATCCACACATAGTTATTACCATGTTATTGACTATATTCCCTATGCTGTTCTTTACATCCCCATGACTATTTTAATAACTGGCCATTTGTACTTCTTCAGGGACTCCTTCCTTGAGTTTCTAGTCTCCATATCATTCTTTCTCCCTTCCCCCTCCCCCTCTTCCATTCAACCACTTCAACCTGAACTCTTCCCAGTCCTAGTTTTGGTACTGAGCCTTTGTCACAAACTCAGAATGAACACCTGAGCCCTCATGTTCTCATAATTATAAATCATGTCACATCAGATGATCTTTGTTCTCCTACAGTTACTCCCCAACTGCTTTCCACTTATCTAAATGAGCTTGTCCTTGCTCACTGTTCAACTCTCTGAAGCTCATGTCATCATCACATTCTTCGGTTGGAGTATGACCATTGACAAGTCAAGAAGCCAGAGAAGCCAGCTAGGATTTTTGTTTTTGTTTTGTTTTTCCCTTTTCTCCTCCACTTCCTCACATAAGACATGGGAATTTACATTAGAAAAAGAAACTTTTCAAACTGATAGCAAGCACTCCTAAATAGTAGCTCTAAGTCATCCTTCTTGCCAAGTGTTATAGTATGTTCTCTTCTTTACTCCTTTCACTTGATATAGTCTTTAAATAATTTCACACTTTTGCTTTTCCACAAATCAGCCAGGAAAAACAGACTCAGGGCTTAAAGTACCCTTTACATAGCAGGGGATTTACATGTTCTGGTATGAAAGAGAGTTCTAGGGACCCAGTAGACACCAACAAGTCATTTCTAACATACAAGGATTTAAGTTGTACCAGACATTCGCACTTTTCCTTCAAACCCAAACTAATTTCTTTCATGAGGCTGTTCTCAAGAAATAGCTTTTCAAGATTCAGATGTAAACATCTTGAGAGTGAAATATCAAACTCTTCAATATAGGAGCCAGAACTTAATCTCTCCCTAGGTCAGTTTAGGAGATTAGGGCAGAGGCTGAACCAACATGGACAATTAATTACTATTGCTCCTCTCTCTTGGATATTATAGCCATGTACTAGTTGGTAAACTATTCTGGTTTCTATGGATTCACCTGTTTTATGAAGTTTACAGTTCCAAAGTGTCAGATACTAGGGAGAGTGTATAATGCCATGGAGGTAAATAGAACTGTCGCCAACTTTATAGACTAGGTACACTTTATCAAGTATTTTTTATGTGTAATTATGCTTCAGTCCATATATCTGTATCTTGCAGTGTGCAGAGTTAATATAATTGGAATTATACTATATGTCTAATATAGGGCAATTGAAACATAGGTATTGACAAAAGATAATAAATTTTCTCACCCATATGACATTCAAGAATACCATTCTTTGGTGGTACGGTAAGGTACTTTGAGGAAGTAGAGTCAAAGGCAGAAATAGATATAGACAACCTGTCTCAGATAACTGCTTCACAAAAAAGATGCTTTGAAATAAATTAACCAAATAATAGAATGAGGTTAATAAATAAAATGGGGGGAAAAAAAGACTAGAAGATCGAGAGATCTAATTGGGGGGAAAGGGAAAGAAAACAGTTTCTCTGAAAGTCTTCCCATGTATAACATGCTAATTAATAATATTAGGAATTTTAAATGTAACATCATGCTCTATAAAGGGAAATATGTTTGTAAGAAGAATTAGCTTTGCTTATTTCAACCTAGATGAGTCTTATACCTTGGGGAATACAATATTAATTATTTTATTTTTAAAAAAATTTAAATTTGTCTTTATTGTTGAAAGTATTATAGATGTTCCTTTTATCTCCCATTCATCCTTTTTAGTCCACCCTGTTTCCTTTCCCAGGCTTTCACCACACTATTGTCTGTGTCCATGGATTATGCATGTACACACATAAGTTATTTGGTTGATCCATTCCCAACCCCCTTCCTTCTGAAATATGTCAGTTTGTTGCACGTTTCAATATCTCTAGGTCTATTTTGTTAGTCAGTGTTCATTAGATTCCACATATAAGTGAGATCATATGATACTTGTCTTTCTCTGACTGGCTTATTTCACTTAGCATAATACTCTCCATGTCCATTTCTTTTAGAGCCAAAATTTTTTTCTTGTCTCTTTGTCCCATGGAGCCAGCAACTCCAAAGAAGCTACCTTGTTAGGTCCTATGCAGAATGTTATGAAATTTCTATGGAGAGTTCTAATCCCTCTGCAATCACACTCAGTACACAAAGGCTATTTGTAGAATGTGCTAAACCTGGGAAAGAAATTGGATTGTTGGAGAAACTTAGGTAAACTTTAGGAATAGCATGAGACTTCTATAGCCAAGTTCTTCTAGAGATAGAAGGGATACCTTTAATCTATTTGTTCAAGATGTCTTCATATTACCTAATCTCTAAAAGCTCAGTACAGTCACAAAACACCTGATCTTAAAATGCTTGATAAGTTAAAAGGAAAATTATTTTAACTTTCTTTCATAATTCCAAGCATTCCCAAGTTTACTGCTATTTCTACAAAGAGCATATGTATACTGAATATGACTGCACAGTGTTTAGAACTCTAAATTGCTACTATTCACTTACTTGGTGCCTTACTAGCATGTAATCAATTCCAAATAAATGCTATTTATTATTATACTAAAGGCCCAGTGCATGAAATTTGTGCACTGTGGGGAAGGGGGAAGTTGTCCCTCAGCAAGAGCGTGTCCTTCAGCCCAACCTGCACCCTCTCCAATCTGAGACCCCTTGGGGGATATCTGACATCCCTCTCACAATCCAAAACTGCTGGCTCCCAACCGCTTGCCTGCCTGCCTGCCTGATTGCCCCTAACTGCTTCTGCCTGCCAACCTGATCGACACCTAACTTCTCCCCTGCCGACCTGATTGCCCCCAACTACCTTCCCCTGATGGCCTGACCTTGCTCCCCACTGCTCTCCCCTGCTGGCCTGATCTTGCCCCTAACTGCCCTCTCCTGCCACTCTGATAGCCCCTAACAGCCTCTGCCTTGGTCCCACCAAAATGGCTCTGTCAGGAAGGAAGTCAGACATCTGGAAGATGGCCAGTTGACTGGGTCTAACTAGTATATTACACTTTTATTAGTATAGATAAATTATATAGAATAGGATTGCCTAAATGGGGGTGGGGGGTGAAGCTTTTTTCAGTAGGAAGAGATACTCTTGGTAGACAAAAGCATATAGTCCCTATATCTGGACTGATAGCCAGCCATATGCACTATACTGCCTAAGTGGTCCCAGATTAGGTTCTGATTGGTCGGTTTCTATACCAGTCAGCATCAAAAGCTCTGCCTTCTAGGCCGCCATTGGCTCCTGGCACTTCACCCAGATTTGATTTGAATTGGTCGGTTTCTATGCCAGTCAGAGTCTCTGGACCTATCCCTGGGCCTGATCAAAGACCCGAGGCTGATCAACAGCCCCTGCAGGAGGCCAGAGAGAAAGAGAAGCAGGGCTGCTGGTGAATCAAGGAGAGAAAGAGAGAGGCAACGGCTGATCAACAGCTGTGACGGAGGCTGCAGATCAGACCCTGCCTCTCTCTCTGAATGCCTCTCTCTCTGAAGGCCTCTCTCCAGGCCTGATCTGCAGCCCCCTCAGCAGTCAGTGCTGGGTCGCTGTGCCAGCACCAGCTACAGTTGCCATGGCAACCCAGCACTAACTTCCAGTGTTTGGTCCAGCCTGCTGTTGTTAGGGACCCTGGCTCTTTATATATAGAGATCATTCTATGACCAGTTTCAGAAACTGGATCAGAGAAATTTAAATGCACACATTTAATAATTGACACACATAAGTAAGAAATTGAAATCATATAAGAACTAATCTAATATCTGGGCCATGTATATGGTTTGCATGCCTTTATAATAGCCTAGAAGTCCAGTGCACAAAATTTGTTCACTTGCAGGGTAGGAATCCCTCTGCCCAGGCTGCGCCCTCTTGCAGTCCGGAAACCCTTGGGGGATTGGGGGCATGCTGAAGCCAGCAATTGGACATCCTTAGCACTGCTGCAGTGGCAGGAGAGGTTCCCGCCACCACTATTGAGCTCGCCAGCCATGAGCCCGGCTTCTGGATGAGCAGTGTCCCCCCTTTTGGAGTGCACTGACCACCAGGAGGCTGCTCCTGCATTGAGTGTCTGCCCCCTGGTGGTCAGTGCACATCATAGCGACCGGTCATCCCAATGTTTGGTCAATTTGCATATTAGCCTTTTATTATATAGGATTCTTTTTTTGTGCTGTACAATGACTAAGAATACAAACTTGATTTCAGACATAGGTAGATGTGAAAACAGCCCTGCACTAGTTATTCACCATGAGTGTTAAATTGTAACTCTCCAGGTTTCTTTCTAGCTGTAAACAAAATAATTATATGATACAGCAGTACTTAATTTTGTAAATGTTGAATTAGATTATTTATATAATATCCTCAGTTTAATATTTTTATAGGTTAGAACTCATGAAATATTATATAATGTTGTTTTATTACTTTTTTTTCTGTTTCCCTTGTCTTTGTTTAACTTAGTAATGATATATCTCATCTTTATACTTAAAAATGTTCTAAGAAATTTTGGAATAGATACTTTTGACAGTGCTTATATTAATAACCTTTTGAGCTTATCAGGCAAGGCTGACAGAGGTTTTCTATTCCTCCAAGGCATGCTGTCGGAACTACAGAAAGCTGCCATAAAATTAAATTTAAAAGAGAGAACTAAAACTGGAAACTTTTAACTTTTGGGGAATGTATGAATATCATCTTAGTGTTTGTATGTGAGAGACAATACTGTATAGTAAGGAGTGCAGCTTTGGGTTTAGAAAGGCTGTGTGTGTGTGTGTGTGTGTGTGTGTGTGTAATTTATTTTTTTAGAGATGAATGGAGGGGGGGATCTTCAATATGGGAGTGACATTGATCAGCTGCCCCTCCAGCATGCATTCCGACTGAGAATGAACCCATAACCGAGGCATGTGGCCTGACCAGGAATCAAACTTACAACCTCTGGTGCACAGATGATGCTCCAATCAACTGAGCCACACCGGGCCAGGGCCAGACAGGCTGAGTTTTACATCTCGATTTCACCACCAGATATGTGGCCCTGGAATTTAGCTAACCCGTTTTCCAGCTGAAACACGTCTTTTGTATACCAGAACTGATGGAGAAGGGTACAGTTGTACCTTTGGCCCTGCGTTGTTCTTGTTGAGTTCCTATAAATTTTGTTGAAGAAAAACTTTCCAAATGATGGTAGCCTTTGCTATTTTTAGCCAGCTTAAAAGATGCTTTCCCGGGAGAGAGCTTTCCCTGAGTACCTCAGATCACTACTCTGGAAGTCTGTCCATTTTTGAGGTACAAATTTTGATGTTAATGTTGATAGATACATATAAGTTAATGTCAGCTATATTTTTTGTCAGGTTATTACTTTAAGTATTATATACAATGCCACTTCATTCTTACATTGTTTTCCATTTAAGGTCTATTTTGCTAAAATATAAATATTTCTACATTATTTTGGTTAATATATGAGTGAAAAATTTTTTATTGCCACTTTATTTTAGTTTTTTATAGTTTATGTTTTTAATTTCCTTTCCTTTAAACTATTTGATCTTTTGATTATATGAATTTTTATTAAATTAGTTTTCTCTCTCCTGTTTTGGAAATTTTATATTCTAATTATATTCTTTTAGTTGATTTTTTTAGGACATTTTGTTTTTATTTATTGATTAATGTATTACATATGTGTCTTTATCCCTTCACCCCTCAATCATGCCCTCACCCTCCCCCACTGTGGTTTGTGTGCATTGGTTATGTTTATATGCTTGCATACAAGTCCTTTGGTTGATCTGTCCCCCTAACCGCCACTCTCCCCTACCTTCCCCCTGAGGTTGGAGCCTCTTATCAATGCTTTTCAATCTTTTAAAAACAGTATGCACATCTAACCATGAATTAATCTGGCATGTGTCAATCCTTCTGAAAGCAATAAGAAATCCTAGCAAGGTCCCCCTTCATTAAATAAGCTCATTCATGGTCCTATTATTGCTGATAGATATTAGAGTTCTATTTAGAAGTATTTTGATTGGCTTTGATGTTTGATCAACACATCAAAAATGTTTTGATTAATATTCTTATTTTATAATATATGGTAACTAAACTTATTGCTTTTTATCAGGTATCATGGCTTACCCTTTTCCTTATATGTTCTTGCATTTAATAACAATTTTACTTTAGTAATTAAAATCTTAGTTTTGTATATGTTATAGATCTCTTTCAATCACTTTATATTGTATTTTCATATGCATAAGTTTTAAATAAAATGTGCAGATTTGCAGATTTTCAAAGTTGAATTTGATAGGAAATGATCTAAAATGTTCTAAAAGGTAGTTTGTTTCCATTTCATGTCAAAAATTACAATATATGGTATGGATATGTAAATGGATGCAGAAATTTATTTTTCCTAAGAACACACCATTTATATATAGCTCACAAAGTTTTGGTATCCACTCGCCAAAAGAGAGTTCTCTGGATGCTTTAAATAAATCTAAAGCGTTTATGTGCAAGACTAAATGCAATATGTTTTCAATATCAAATATCTGAAAGTTCCTTGTTTTACCTACAACATGGAGTGGTTATTTAACTGGATATTAAAAATATATATATATGTCCAAAATTATTTCCCTTCAACAAGTTGAAGATTGGTTTCATTGTCTCCTGATAATTACTTAAGACAGTGATAAGTCTGCAGTTGGCCTAATTGACTTTTCCATTTTTTTCTCTGTCAAAATCTCTAATCCAATACAGTAATCACTAGTTACATGTGGCTAGTTAAATTTAAATTATAATTACTTAGAATATTTTTTTAAAAATCAAAACTTAGTTCCTCAGTAATTATACTAGTCACATGTCAAGTACTCAACAACCATGTGTTTCTAGTGGTTATTTATTAGACAGTGAATACATATACATATATATCCTAATATATAAAAAGCCAGGGGCCGTCATGACCTAAATGACCAGACAGACGACCGAACAGTAGGCTGCCTGGGGCGACCAGGCGACCAAATGACTAACAGCAGGCTGCCTGGGGCAACCAGGCTGGCGGGGTGGGGAGCAGTTGGGGGCGACCAGCCTGGTGGAGGGGGTTGTTGGGGGCAACCAGGCCAGCAGAGGGGCAGTTGGGGGTGATCAGGCCAGCAGGGAGGGCAGGGAGGGGTGACCAGGCCAGCAGAGGGAAGTTGGGGATAAAAAGACCAGCAGGAGGGGCAGTAAGGGGCAACTAGGCCAGTGGGGGTGCAGTTACAGGCAATCAGGCCGGCAGACAGAGGTTGTTAGGGGTGATCAGGCTGGCAGGGGGGGGCGGGGCATTGAGGAGTGATCAGGAAAGCAGGAAGGTGAGTAGTTAGGAGCCAGTGGTCCCAGATCATGAGAGGGATGTCCAACTGCCAATCCCTGGGACATCCCCCAAGGGGTCCCGGATTGGAGAGAGTGCAGGATAGGCTGAGGGGGATCCCCCCCTCCCATGCACGAATTTCGTGCACCTGGCCTCTCGTATATATATAATATTTCTATTACTGCAGATAGTTCTATTAGCACCTCTCTACAAACATTTGATTTTTTAACGTATTGATTTGAGAGAGAGAGAGAGACCTATTTATTGTTCCACTTATTTATGCATTTATTGGTTGATTCTTATATGTGCTCTGACCAGAAGTCATACCCACTACCTTGGTGTAACAGAACTGATATTCTTTAATTTCACATTAATTGAGTCTAGTGTGGATTTTATCTTTATTTATCTTAGATTATCAAACAAAAATTTCTTAGGAACACATCCTTAAATCTTAAACATTCTAAAAGTTTATTTTTAAGTAATGCATATAAAAATTTCTCCATTTCCCTCCTTAGAAACTCCTTTTGTGTATATATGTACTAAATGAAGCTTAAGTCTGTCTCATTGTTTCAGCCAATTTTAACACAAAGTGAAAAAAGCTATTTATAAATGAGAAGCGATGGCTTTTTTCCTCTTTTTCACTTTGTGTTAAAATTGGCTGAAACAATAAGATAGACTTCAACTTTATTTAGTTCAGAGTTATCTTCTATATTGATTTTTAAACTTTCAAATGCTGTGCTTTATCCTCCCAATAGTTACAGTATTTTTTCTATTTAATTCCATCATTGTATCTTCCTCATTTTTAGTTTAAAATGTCTTTCTAATAGAAATTATTAAGTTATTTATGTATTATAACATCATAAAATATTTTAAAGACTTTGTCAAACTATCATGAATTAATTTCATCAGAAGCAAATTGATTTCCAATGTTTTGCTTTCTTCCATGTCCTTATAATGATTACATGTGTTTGTAGATTCAGCATATTTTTAGATTTGGGGGTTGCAGTCATTTTAAGTGGGATTTTTTTGGTGTTTTTTTTCTTAGTTTATTTAGATAAAACCACAATAGTGCTTGGTAATAAACTACCCCAAATCTCTGGCTTAAAACAACCATTTACTCTTTTTCCTTGATAGTTAACAATGGGGGACTTGGGCCTAAAAAGTGTTTTCCTGGTCTGGGCTCCATGTCTGCTTTGCATTTCTTTTATCCTCATATTTTCATGACTAGGACGTAAATACAGTCCAACCTTTAATTCATGCTTTTGCTTTCATCACATCTGCTGATGTCTCCTTGGCCTAAGAATACCACTTAGCTAAACCCAACATAGGAGACATCAGGGAAAATACGTCTTAAATGGAGGCAAGGGGGGAAGTAGATATTCTTGAAGAATAAACAAGTCTACCAGTTTAATTTGTTTTTCTTAGTATTTCTCTTATCCTCTGGATCTGTAGTTTTGTTATTGCTTTTGCCTGATATGCTGGGACCCTATTCTATTTTTGAGGTTTAAAATGGCACTTTGTGCCGAAACCGGTTTGGCTCAGTGGATTGAGCGTTGGCCTGCGGACTGAAAGGTCTCAGGTTCGATTCCGGTCAAGGGCATGCACCTGGGTTGCAGGCACATCCCCAGTAGGAGATGTGCAGGAGGCAGCTGATCGATGTTTCTAACTCTCGATCTCTCTCCCTTCCTCTCTGTAAAAAATTAATAAAAAAATATATTAAAATGGCACTTTGTAACTCTTGCTGCAGGTAATAGTGGTGATATCAGCAGACCTAGTCAGTGAGCCAGTGAATGGTTTGAATGAGTTCCTCATCCTGAGGCTCTGTCTTCTCTTCCTGCCTCTGCAGGCTCCAACTTCCTATAAAGCCATAACCCGAAAAAGTATGTCAGCAATTTTCAGCCGCCTTTAGTAAGCAGGAGCACATCACAGGCTCCAGACTTTACTTGTTGTGGCACATTTTGTCCCCATTAAACTTCAAGATTTTGCTCTCTGAAAACCAGAAACCCGACTTTTACCCCCTTCACCACCTTTTACAGCTGTCCTATTTATATACAGTGAATTATATACAATATTTGAAACAAGCTATGTCTTTCTGGTTATGTTTTTAATATTTCATCTAATATTAATTACTGTTTCTCTAAAGAAGAGAGCAAAGGAATTGTATGTAATTGTACCATGTCATCCTCATTGAAACTCTCCAACTTAAAAAAAACAAAACAAAAACCTAATCTTACTTGATTTACCACTCTTAAGGTCTCCTTAGACAGAGATGCCCATTTGGGAGGGCATACTTACTTAACAGGGAAAAGCTGACAGTAAGTGGTGCAGGGCGAATCTGAGAAGTATAAAATGTCCCCATATGATTTGGCTTCATCCCCAATATAATAACAACCTCCCTGCTAGGCTTACTCTCCTATTCTCAGGTGAAAAGTATATTCTTGAGCCTAAAACAATATTTCTCAAAATTCAATCTTTAGTTATATTAAGAATTCTGTGACCTAATTTTAGTGTTGATCATGAAAGTTAATATAAAGATACTTTGAATTATCCAAATACTAACTTTATAATTAAATTTTTGTATGTAATATAATTTTACTGCTTATGTTGGCATGCACCTTTATAGTTGTATAGATAAGATAAAGGAAGTCCAAATGATGTCGAGAATTGGTGTATGAACTAAATTTTCAAAATAATTTGAGTAGAAGTTGTAGAAGAATTGAGGCATCAGAAGTCATATGGTTTTATCGATAAGCCAACATCAAAAGGACCTGGCCATAAGAAAATTCATCCTGTTCTTATAAGTGTCAATAGTTCATTAGTAGTCAGAATAAAAGAGATACTCAATAAATTCCTTCTCCACTTCTAAGGAGGCTTTATATATCTTCTCAGTCTGACATTTAGGCTAAAAACTCTTAATCCATGTTTTTTAATTTTTAAAAATCTTGGCTACAATCATTTTAATTCAGAGAAATACTATTTGAGTATAAACATGTTTGACAAGGTGAGCATAATGTTAAAATTTTGTGTAATAATTTAGAATAATTAGATCCCCAAATTTGTCTTTGAGACATTTTTGAATGGTAGTTGTAATAAATGTGTCACTTGATAACATTATAAAGCACTCTTACTCATGTTTAGTAGGGTTTGATTATTTTTATGTTAAAAATGAAGTTTAATGAATTTCTTATTTGCTTTTTTCTAGAATCAGAAATGCATCACACCATACATACAGACATACGACTTAAAATATTTGAAAAGCTAAGGAAAAGTTTTAGCTAAGTTTGAAAGCAAAAAAGGGAAATCTTTAGGTAGTGGAAATGGCAAAGATGTATGGTCACATGGACCTTGGTCTGTGCACCCGATGCACAGAATGATATAGAAAAGGCACGTCCTCTACCAACTGGAATCAGGATGCCTATGCAGGAAAGGGTTCTTCGACCACAGACTCTGAATATCTGGGGGAAGTGGGACTGGACTCACTGATGGTTCTAAGAGAGAGAAATGCTGCCATTTGTTGAAAAGTTATTAGAAAATCCCTACCCAAAAGACCAGAGTCAAAACCTCAAGTTTGTGCCAGGATATGGAGAGAAACAGAATCATCTATGAAACCCAGAACTTATGCTGCCCAATAGTTCAGGTTCTGAGCATATACTGTCAACTTCAAATAATCAATAGATATGGAATATCTCATCTAACAACAAAAGAAGACATACTATTTTCAAGTGCATGTGGAACATGTTTGAAAATAAATATTCTATGCCATAAAACAAGTCTCAGTAGACATAAAAGGATTTGAAATAAAGTATATCTTCTGACCACAATGGATAAAATCAGAAATCCATAACAAAAAAAGTAGAGAATTCTCAAATAGTCAGAACCTAAATAACTCACTTTTAAATTATAAATAGGTACAAGAAGTAATTAACATGGGAACTAAGTAGTATTTTTAATTACACAAAAATAAAAAAATATATTAAAATGGAAAGATGCTGGTATAAGTATCCTGAGGAGAAGTTAGTTCGCAAATAGCTTAGCTTCCCCCTTGACAAATTAGGAAAACAAATAAAACCTAAAGGAAAAAAAGAAAGGAAATAATGACATTCAAGGTACAAATGAATGAAAGAGAAAACAGAAAACTAATAGAGAACATCAATGAAACCAAAATTTAGCTCTTGAGTACATCAATAAAATTGCTAAACCTTTAACCAGATTGATCAGGAAAATAAGAGAGAGAAGACATAACTTGCTAATATTAGAAATGAGATAAATGACATCACTACAGATTCTATAGATATTTAAATAGTAAAGGTATACTATATCTGACTTCCTGCCAATAAATTTTATAACTTGGATGAAATGAATGTATTCCATGAAAGACAGAAACTACCAAACTCATGCAAAAAGAAATAGATAACTGAATCATCCCATGTCTATGGAAAGAAATTGAATTTGTAGTTGAAAATTTTTTCAGGAGGAAAACTCCTGAAAAAGGATAGCATCACTTGTGATTTTTATCAAATACCTAGAGAAGAAATTCTCTATAAACTCTTCCAGAAAAGTGAAAAGGAAGGAATATTCCCAAACTTATATATAAGGTCAGCATTATCCAGATACTAAAATTAGACAAAGACATTACAAGAAAAGAAAACTACATATCAATATCTCTCTTGAATACAGATGAAATGTCCTTAAGAGAACGTTAGCAAATTAAATCCACATTATATGAAAAGTATACATACTGTATTAGTCTTGTATTGCTGTATAACAAATAACCACAATTTAGTGATTTAAAACAACACACATTTCTTATCTCACAGTATCTGTAAGTCAGGATGCAGACATGGATTAGCTGAGTCCTCACAAGATAGACATATATTCATATTTTACAACCTAAACACAGTGAGGCACATCTTTAACTTATTAAAATATATTTATCAAAACTTTAAAGCAAACTTTGTATGGAACATTAGAAGCAGTCCCAGTAAAGTTGGGTATAAGACAACTATGTCCATCTCTACTATTTATAGTCAAGAAACTAATAAAGTGTAATATATATTACACTAAGGTAATATTTTTATTATTAAATATACTATCACTACTTTATAGTCAATAGAAAAAAATCTACCTCTTTTAATTAATGTTAACTTTATTTCACTTTTGTACAATTTATAAATTTTGATTTATATCTGTAAAAATGCTCTGAATATAAATGTTTGTATATATTTCATCAATTATAAACTCTTAAGTTAACATTGAAGATAATTTTTTCTTTTAAAAATTGTTAGTGGAATAATTACATTAAAAAACACCATTCTAGATGGATCATCTGCAGTGATATTCCCCAGGTTCCTGACTTTTTCATGTTCTGTTCAATATTTGTATCAACATTTAATATTCAGTAAATAATTTAGATGAAAATATGGAAATCATGTTGATCACATTTGTGTATATTCAAAAGTTGGTGGGGAGAACTAATGTTAAATGAAGTAAAGAGAATTTTTAAATCTCTTTTAAGTAGAATTTTTAGTCTAAATCACAACAAAAATAATCAATGTGATTTTAAATACTATTACATTCTCTAAAATAACTATTTTGATAAAATAATTCAAGAAAATGTAATACCTGGATTGAAAGCAGTTCATATGTAAACATTGTCCAATAAGAATCTAAGGTTAAGAAGGACCTAGAAGCCATATCACAAATAATGTCTATCAGACTGTGCCATCGATAGAAAGAAGATCTACTGTTTTGACTGAAATATCAATTCATTTTTACCACTTATAATGATTCAGCAGCTATAACAAGAAAAGCCATCCCATCTTGGAAAATTCATATAAGATAGGTTATCTTATCATTAAAGGGGAGGGGGTGGTCCCTAAATCTGTCATTTAAGACACATAATTTAATTATCAAAAGTAACTTATTAGTGCCTGATTTTGTGGCTAGTTTGTTTCACATGATTAAACTGCTCATGGGACAATCTGTGAGAAAATTCCCTTGACAGCCAACTGAGGAATTACATTCCCTTATCCGAGACTCAGGGAGCACTAGGATAAGGGAGGGAAGACCACTAGGAGGACCAGAGGTTTGGAAAAGAAGTGCTTAATGCTGCCATGTTCAAAGTGAATTTTGTTGCTGGAAAAAAAATGTCACAAGTTGCATAATTTTGTCAACTAGTCTCATAACTAATGTCACTCAAAAAGAAAGAAAATAAGATGTATGCGGGGAGGAGTGGGTGGAGGAATGTCCGCCAATGTCTTCTTTAAATTTCCAAGAGCAGAATGAAGCATTCCCTTGCTAACAAACAAATCTCATGGCTCTTGATGTTGTTTCTCCTACTACTTCACAGGGAGGCCCAGGGCTCAGGACCTGCACTTAGCATCCTGTAAATACAGTCATTTCCATGGTCTATGTTCTTCGGGAAGCAAGGTGGCTAAGAAGAAAGAATGTCATCAGGCCCAAAGCAAGCAATCTACCACCCCTAGTTCCCATCTCATTAGCTAAAATAATAATGTTTATTGTGATAGTTTCATAATATTACAAGCTTTATTATTCCCATTTCATCATATAAAATTGAGGCGTACTAGACAGTCATGTACTGCATAACAACATTTTGGTCAATGAGGGACCACATATAAATGGTGGTCCCATAAAATTATACTGGAGCTGAAAAATTCCTATTGCCTTAGTGATGTTGAAATCATTTTAATGTAGTGCAATTTATTACTCACGTTTTTTTGTGGTGATGCGTAAGTAAACCCTTTGTGCTGCCAATTGTACAAAAGTATGCCACATACTATCATGAACACTACATAACATTCAATAATGATAATAAACAACTACATTACTGATTTATGTACTTACTATACTATACTTTTGTTTGTTACTTTAGAGAATACTCTATTTATAAAAAAGTTTGCTGTAAAATAGTACAGCATGTTATGCCATCATGTTTACCATTTGTATCATTGATGGTATCATTTTCTCTTATGTTTAATTTAATCCCATGTTGCTTTATAAATTTCATGTAGCCTAAGTGCACAGTGTTTATAAAGTTTGCAGTGGAATGCAGTAATGCCCTGGGCCTTCACGTTTGCTCACCATTCATAGACTGACTCAGCCAAAGAAATTTCTAGTCCTGCAAGCTCCATTCATGGTAAGAGCCAAATATAGGTGTCACTTTTTCCTCTTATGTTGCATTTTTACTACACCTTTTTCTATGTTGAAATATGCTTAGATACACACATACCATGATGTGACAGTTGCCAACAGTATTCAGTGCAGTTCCTGCTATGCAGGTTTGAAGCCGAGGAGCGATAGGCTATCCCCTATAGTCTAGGTGTGTACTAGGCTTTACTGTCTAGGTTTGTGTAGCAAACTTTATGATGTTTGCACAACCACAAAATAACCTAATGACGTGTTTTTCAAAATGTACCCCTGTCAAGTGGTGTGTGCTTACCTCATTTTTTAGTTAGATATTATACATATTTCTGTTTAGAAAATAAGTAGATTCTGAGGTCTGTTGGGTAATTTTTCCCTTTTCTGTGACCTGATCGGACGATGGAAGATGAAGGAAGATTGCTTTGAAAGGGGAAAATGTACCTGGTATGTAGAAAGAAAAAAACAACATTATTTTCTTATGCTTATCTTGACTTCTCAGCATGCTATACACATAAACTATTCAAAAACATAAAAATCTCTGCAAAACACCAGTCTCCATATCCCAAGTGACTCTTTAAGGTATAAAAAATATGGTAATTGTAGAAAAAAATTAAAGGCTTTAATGGAGAATAAAATACTCTATTTTGTAACGGATGAAGTAAAGTGTAGATGTGCTGAGTAAAAATGTAATAAATCTATGTAATTTGTTCTGCCCTTGAAAGAATCACCCTCTATCAAAAGTATAAGCTATTAAGTTCCTAAACTCAGAGAACCTTCACTATTTTTCATCAAAAGCAAGCAGAGGTAAAGGATAGCCCAGGATGTTCATGCCGAAAGCTATACATTTGTTTCTTGTTAATTGTATTGCTGATCCCATCAGCATCATTAGGCACCTTCAAAAGTACCATGGCATGGCGTCTGCTTTGGTCCCACACATGACTGAAAGGAAAATCAAGAGAGCAACGGCTGAGGGGGGAGGTAGACTGGCTATGTTATGCTGGAGAGAGACAATAACAATGACAGTGCAGTCCCAGGATACTGAACATTGACTTTTACATACAATGCAGGTCATTTGGAAACACTTTGTAACCCTAACAAGTGGTTACTGCTAACTCAGAACTGCTATTTAATATCTCTGTGGGGGAAGCCCTTAAGAAGCAAGGTCATGGCTTTTAGTACATTATACTCCACTGTCATCACACCACTAGTTACACAGAAGCATCCTGCTCCAAATAAAACACATTCCTAGAAGTTGCATGTAAATCTGTTTGGGGAAAATAGCTATATTTTAAAAAGCATAAGGAATTATTTTTGTTATTTTTCATGGGGTGAATCTTTTGCTGGTGACGTTAACTTCTCATATTTGTATATATATATATATTTTTGTTTTGTTTTGTTTAGAATTGCTTTCAAGCCAACATTTGTTTGTTAGAATTTCGCCAAAGTGGAAAATGAAGCAGTGAAGAAGTGAGATGATATGGGGCCTAATTCCATTTCTGTCACCAACTGCATTTGACTACTTGTTTTATCTATTGGGCCTCAGTTTTCCTAATTGTCAAGTGCTCATAAAGTCCCCTTCAGCTCCATAATTCCTAACATCTATTGTACTCAAAAAATCAAAGTAAAAAAAATAATCTCTAACCTCTACTGAGCTGCCATACACAGTTGTGAGTTGTGCTGTTGTTTATAACTAGGGGGCACCGTTCCCGTTGAAGACAGTTTCCTAGCAGAGGGTGCTATCGTGTCTTAGGGTAAGATCCCTTTTCCTCAATGGCCACAGTGGCTAGCAGTGAACCTGTGAAGTTCCTTAGGTCATTGCTATTAAGAAACAGCAGGAAAGATTTCCTAAGCATATAGACCAGTGATGGCGAACCTTTTGAGC
The DNA here is from genome assembly GCF_000327345.1 of Myotis davidii. Taxonomy (NCBI): domain Eukaryota; kingdom Metazoa; phylum Chordata; class Mammalia; order Chiroptera; family Vespertilionidae; genus Myotis; species Myotis davidii. The sequence goes on from NW_006297754.1 coordinate 744,709, forward strand.
TCGAGGTGTCAGCATTTTGAAAAACCCTAACTTAACTCTGGTGCTGTGTCACATATAGAAATTTTTTGATATTTGCAACCATAGTAAAACAAAGATTTATATTTTTGATATTTATATTATATATTTAAATGCCACTTAACAAAGAAAAATCAAACAAAAAATGAGTTCGTGTGTCACCTCTGACACACGTGTCATAGGTTCGCCATCACTGATATAGACAGTGCCTACTATTTCACAGAAGACTAAGCTTTAAAAAGGTAATTTTGGGATACAGAATTCAATGGCATATGACATTCTATTTCATTGGAAGAGTTTACTACACATGAATCATGAAGATTGGAAAGCAGGCATATCTGTAGTGACCAGTACCAACTGAATACTCAAGACTTTTCCAAAAATTTTCTGGAATTTAGGAAACCACTGAGGTTTTTTTACAACCTTTGCAAAAGTGAAATGTTACCTCTAAAAATGACCAGAATTTTATTTCCTGCCAGGTATATAGGGACTCAAAGCAGATTAACTGACTCATAAAATAAATAAATGTGGTATTTCTTTTACCTCCATTTTGTAGAGTGAATATCATATCTGTGAAATATAGACATAGTTCATACTAATTGTTCCTAATAGTTCACATAGACTCTTTCATTTTTGTGTACATTCTTTGGCCACTGAGAGTTCAGAATAAGAATGTGAGGCAACATGTATCAAAATCTTTTCATGATGAAGACCTTTCCTTCCCATTGAGGTCATTTCCTACTAATAAGAGAAAGTAGGGTCTGAGCACATTAAAAAGTTGGTTTATGAGATATCTTCCTACTTTTGGTAAAAGTCACATTGGTCTTGTGAAGGAGTGGAGGAAGGAAGTGCTGTCTGGGTCCTTACAATTTTTCTAGAACTGTGCTCCAAATGTCTGTTACATGAATAAAGTCAAATTAATTAAGGTGCCATCCAATGATGCATAAATCAGAAACAGAAAAGGTACAGAAGAATCTCCTTTTCCATGCCCTCTGTTGCCCCCTCTTGGAGGCCAAACTTTGCCCTTGAATAAGCACAAACACCTCATATCTAAATGACTCAGTGTCAGATGCTGGCTCTTAGTCTATTAGATTATCGTCATGTCATCTTTGTTGTTGGCAGTGTTTGAGAGCACCTCCAACAGCTTTATTTGAACACTGTTTTCGTACCTCAAAGCTTGAATCTGTAAAACAAACACACAAATATTTATAGACATCTTTATATCACTTCAAATTGTTGTGATTAGTGTACACACTCTGAATATTATTACTTAAACAACCTCCAGCTGATGTTTAAAAAGTAACACTTTGGAACAAGGCATTCTCCAAATGTTCTATTAAGGATGCTGTTTATTTATATCAGTGCATAGAAAAGTACAGCTGTACAAAACATAAATCAATGTCAAAAGTAAAAGGCATTAAAATTCATAAGGTTCATTTTCCGACATCCAGAGCAAACTGTAGCTGAGAGTTTGTCACAGCCTTAACATCAGCAATAAAATTATATAACTGCTGATGTCACATTCTCTGAGGTACACTCAAAGGCATCTAAAATGTTATAGCTTGGTTTGGCTTATTTTAAAAATGAACATATATTACTCTTAATTTTGTTTCTTATGATACCTAGAAGACCTGAATATAAAAACAGCATGAGAGGGGAAATAGCTGGCCATCCAGAGTTTTAATCAACATGGAAAAAAAGTATAGCCCTAGCCAGTATTGCTCAGTGGGTAGAGCGTCGGTCTGCGGCCTGAAGGGTTCCAGATTCAATTCCAGCCAAGGGCATATGCCTGGATTGTGGGCTTGATCCCCAGTGGGGGGCATGCAGGAGGCAGCCAATCAATTATTCTCTCTCATCATTGATGTTTCTATCTCTCTCTCCCTCTCCCTTCCTCTCTGAAATCAATAAAAGAAATATATTTTTAAAAAAAGAAAAAGAAAAAAAGTATACACATGCATCTGTTTTGCTATTGATCAGGAAACCAGAGGAATTAGTGTTGGTTTAAGGCCTATGAAGGGAAATCGTGTTTTCTATAGCAGGGGTTATCGCTAAGTAAGGAAAAACTAAAAACAAGTCTTGCAGGTACTAATGTTCATTCACAGTTAGGTAATTTTCTGCTTTGCCTTTCATATTTTTAAAGCTCTGGTCTGTTTGCCCCCTGGTGATTTATGAGACTTTGATTCCTACTTAAATATCCACCTGGTTTGAGAGGCTATACTTTTGTCATATTATCTGGGAATCAAATTCCAATTTCCTTGAAGATAAGAATCAGATAGCCACATCTGCATGTCCCCAAGAATCTGAGACAAAGTTGTTTGATTTTCTTTCCCCTTCGGTGGGGAATGGTGACACTGAGGTCTGTCACTGTGAAAGTAGATGTTGAGGTGAATCGGCCCATTTTTCTGTTCCATGAGTAATGGCCACCATTGCTATACAGTCCTTACTATGGGCCAGACACTGAGGTACTCAAATAAACACAGTTAACTCCTTCAGCAGTCCTGTGAGGTAGGGACCATCATAATCCTTGTTTTTCAGGAGAGAGAACTGAAGCACAGGGAGGTGGTGCAGCCCTGCCCAAGCCACACGGCTAATGCACGACACTGCTCTGAGCAGACAGTGCTGTCCACGGGTTTGTTCCCTTCCGCGCCACTTCACACCGCCTTCCTCAGAGATCACAAGGGAACAATAATGCTGTGCGGGTGGCATTTCAATCCCCAGTGTCTTTCTCTGAGAAAAATGTAGTCTACAGTCTGTAATCTATGAAAAGGTATGCCTTTGTACCTGAAATAACTTCAGCATAGATTTCCCTTTGGAGGATGGGTATATCATACCCACCTCCACTTCTTCTGGGACTTTGAGTAATTTTATGAGACATCTTGTGCAAACACACACACATATATGCGCTTGGAAAACGACATCTATGTGGCAAAAACTTAGATTATATGCGTGAAGTCACCAGTGCCACACGGGGAACCTGAATTCAAATGCTTTTCTTAAGAACAGGAGAGAGAAAATAGAGCTTTGCAGGGTAGGGAGGCGATTCACCCACAGTCATTACGTAATTAGCCAAAGCTAATGTCAGTTGTTTTTCATTTACCGTATGCCATTCACAACACCCATTCCTGCGTTTGTTAAGGTAACCAAAACGCAGCACTTTGTATTCTCCCTTGCTCACATCTTCGTGGAAATGACAAGGGGGGAGCCCACGATTCCCAGGTATGGAGGCGCGCCCTCCGGCTGCATCACCGGGAGATGGATGCCCGGGGAACTGCGCGCCACCAGGACCCGCCTCAGGACCAGTGTCTGATTCCGGTGTCAGAGACACAGCGTGTGGAATGCAGCCTCGCCTGACTGAGAACAGCACTGTGAATACAAATGTGTTTAAAATGGCTGACTCTGTACAAGAGTAAATAAGAACCTTTCCAGCTTTTCATGCAGTCACAAGATCAGGAGGTCTCCTCACCCCAAATACAGAACTGAGGTGGTTTTCCAGCTGAGAGAGGCAATGTAGAGAGATGGGGGAAGGTGACTTTGGCAGCAAGTATCTTGCCTTTTAATGTTTTGTTAAAAAAAAAAAAAAAGGAATAGAGCTCAGACTAAACTAATCCCTCACATGAATATATATGCCTTAGGAAATAATTTTTATTAATAGATGAATATTTTTACTTTCATCCACATGCACCCAAATATTAGGGTTACGATATTTGGTTGCATGCATACATCACTGTGTCAAAGAAAGAAGAGAAATCCAGCCTTAATAAAAAATGATTTATTAACTTCCCTGCATCCTATAAATTTAATATGCTATGGGTTCTGCTCTCTCCTTGCCGATTTCCTTTAGAAGTATATTTCTGAATATGAGCTCGTAATATTTCTGAATAATGTATTGGTAAGTACTAACGAAATGAAACATCTCTGATGCACATAAGCCACAGACACACGATTGGGGTGACTATGTGTCAGTTAGCCATTATATTTATTTTGCATCCCTTTTATTCTCAAGCAGTCTGCTGCTTTCCTCAAGAGAAACAACTGAAGCCGGTTTATATCACTCCATAATGTTAAACATTGATGTTTTCTTTTTCTGAACATAAAATAACAGAACAATGATTTTTTTTTGTCACTCTCCTTCTAAGGAAATACTCCCTGTTCTTAGTAGCAGGTGTGTACTTTTTTTTTTTTGTTTTGGTTTGTTAGGCTGCAAATTAATTTTATCCAGTTTTTTGGTAATCATAATAATAACAGCAAAGCATGATCTCTGTATAAATACGACTTTTCTCCTCCATAATTGCACATAAAATCCATGCTACTTGGTAACTGCAGAGAGTAGAAGAATCGCTGTAAATGCTGGCCTCAGGGAATCTATGCTTCCTACAAGATTTAAGATAGAAATATTCAGAGGCCATGTTACTCAAACAAGACCCAACCATTTTTTGTTGTTAGTTTCTTTCTTTTTCTCTTCTGCAGAATATTACCTAAAGGTAGCTCTGAGCACTAAGGGATTGAGGTTTCTATTTAGTCTACAAGTGAACTAACAGGTTTTTCTACCTGTGGGCATCAACTTGGGATTTCAGTTAGCTAAGCAGCTTTGGACCTGGAATAAAACACTTAAGGAACCAGGGAAAATTCAGGCAGAAAAAAAAAAAAATCTGCAGACTGTAACATTTGTTTGTTTGGTTATAAAATATGCTTTATTTTTTAGAACAGTTCTAGATTTAAAAAAAATAGAGAGTTCCCATATGACCCCCACCCAGTTGGTTTCTCCATGCCCTCTCTTTTACACGAATGTCATAAAAACTGCATTATTATAGTTCTGTTTTCCTATTGTGCCTATCTGTGCCTATTCCTACTACACCCCAATAATTATTGTATATGAAATATAGGTACTTAATGTTTTAAATTGGGGAGTGGAGATCCATAGTACCATCCTAATAACATCACCCCAATAGGGTTTAAGAGGCCAAGAAAACCTCGAAGTGGGGGCATCCCCCAAGGGAAGCTAGAAGCTGTCCAACCTTTGATGAAATCTGACCCTCTGGGCAGGACTAGTCAGGTAAAGGGTGGCACCTCTGCCATGAAGCCAACACCACAGCCTTTGCTAGTGTTAAATCTGGAATGGTTTCTAAGGGTCAAGAATAGTGGGATGTAATGGGAAGAGTTGATTAATGCTGTCAAATGCTTAAACCTCTGATATCTGATATAAAGGGTTGGGGCTAAATAATCTATAATGTAATTTCTCATCCATAAGATTATATGAGGTAGAAGTTTACATGGAAAAAAAAAATCTGATCAGTCTGAATTCCTTGTCCTGTACATTATGAAGACAAAGATTAAAAATACAGAATTTGTTCTCAGCCATACTCATTCTAAGATGATTTTTAAAAAATGGAGAAGTTTGAAGCATCTTTGAAGGTTTTTTGAAAACCATCATGGTTTGTATAAGGGAGACATAAATTTAAACTTTTCTTTGCCTTTTCTTCCACCTTCCTAAAGAGAGTAGCTCTGAATAATATTAGCCTGAGGGCATTCTATTTCTCTCTTGCTATTTCTCTATTTTCTTTTCCTATGAGGCTAATAATTACATTCTGAAACTTTTGTTTCAGCCTCCCAAGACCCTGACTATGCAACAGGGAGCACTAGCTGACTAATTTACAGTTACCCCGAGGATGTTTGTCTACTTTTATTTTGTCCTTAGATTGGCTTTAGGAATCTGTAGTCCACGCTTCCACAATAGAGTTAGGGGCAGCAGAGGGACGGAATGCATGATTTGTACTTGTACCTATTTCCTAATTCCATCTGTTCTTAATGTATTCTCTTGATAAAATGTTATCCCTTCTTTCCAGTCAGGCTTTGCCTGATTTGATAGCGAGTCCCTCCGGCGTCTGTTGAAATTGAAATGTATGATATCTTATTGTTTGCTTATAGACCCAGCTGTCCGGGAACAGAGTTTACTTTTATAAATGAAATATTGAAAACAAACATAAAGCTTTGGGGATGTGGTTGCAGAGGTCCGGATCCGCGTTACTACATCAGAAATGGTCAACATGCGACGGGAGCTTCTGTATCTCAGCTGGCAGGTCTGTGGGCTTCCCCGAGCAGATCTCTAACAAGGTTTTTCTCCTTGCATGAACTTTTCACAGGCTCTAGACACAAAATCGTCAGTGTCATAAAGTAGCAAAGTAGTGTTGGATAGAGAAAAAACATAGATTTGGGGCTAGATCTGTATTTAATTCAGGGTCTGCCATTTATAAGCTTCTTCGCTTTGGTACGTCATTTAACCTATCTGAACCTAACTTTCCTTATACGAATTTTAGTGCTTCCCTGTTGGAAACACGCAAAAGATAAAACTAAACCCACTGAAGAGACCGAAGAAGAGGGCAATATCGCAGGCTCTAGGGCTATAGTGGTGAGCAAGAAAGACACAGTTCCTACCTCATGGGTTTTATATCCCAGTAGGGAGATATTCCCCATAAATGAGCCATTATAATACACTGTGATAGATGGGTGGGAACATAGAGGAGGGACAAATAATCCAGACTTAAGTGATTAGGAAAGTTTGCTGAATGAAGACAGTGAGACCTAAGCTGTTAATTAAAATACCCACACATACTTAGAGAACCTAGCACTTGCCTAGTGCATTATGAGTTCAATGATACATTTATCTTCCCCTTCCCTTCTGCTATTTCCCCTGAACTCCTCCAAATAGATCCTACATAATGAGTTTCATTCACTGATTTTAAAAATATTTAGTGAGCGCCTGGTATAGGCTTAGTGCTAATGACTGGGGACATGTCTGTGAAAAGGGGAGAGGCTCTGCCCTTTAGCTGCTATCTAATGGAGTCAGCTCAATATGTGAATCCTCAGAGACCATCACCATGCGTTCTGGAATGGGTAAATAGGATTCACCTAGTAGACTTTTTACAAAGAACCTGAGAGACCCAATATTTAGAAAGTCACTCCAGGAACCACCAGTGCTGGAGTACTGGACCTAATGCACTGACAACATGGAATGTTTTAATCTAGGCCTTTAAATTATTTCTTTTAATGGAAAAATAAAGCAAAACAAAACAAAACAAAAAAGGCAGAAGGCTTAGAAATGGCAGTGCCCTAGACTCCATTGCTCTTTTGGAAAATGTGAGCAAAATTTAGTCATTTTTTTGGAACCCTACCCATTCTATGGGGAGAGGAAGTTAAAAAACAAAACCAGAGGGATGAGTGTATTTTTAAAATTATTATTATAAAGTCCATTGTTCATTTTGTACAGATACAGTCAAAAAGGGAAAGATTCTGCTTTTGTCTTTTAGAGGAATACCTATTCTGATTTCCTAGGCATATTAATTTGCTGCAATTCTGTGCGAAAGCTAATTCTTATTTTTTGGAATTAATTGAGCTGAAAGCTGGATTCATGACAGCCTATCCCTTCAGTGGCCAGAACAGAAGCTGAGGACAGACGGCCATTTCAACTTTACTAGCCTGACATCCTGAATAATCAATGCACGTCAGCCACAAAGACCGGCTGCCTGTGCTCATGCCCATTTGCAAGTTGGCTGAGCGCCCACTCACAAATTGGGATGCCAGTTCCACTAGGGCACACAAGTGTCAACAAAAGATCACTTCAAACAAGAAGCCTGCTCAGTTTTGCAAGAGCCATCATTTTGTTAGGAGGAAAAAAAGGGAAAGGTTTGAGGTGGTTAATCCCATATTGCTGACAAATGGCTATTTACATCCCATCATACCTTCAGTCTCAAGGGACATTTTATTTAATAACTTAGTGCAATCTTTTCTATTCTCTAAATTTGACTTTCAATCTCTGCATTTTAAATGAGGCAAAGAGGAGCTGGTATGTCAATCCTGAGATTCACTGGATAAGTCCATTTTCTTCATTCCCATTACATGCATCAGAGATGGAAAGAGTAAGCAAAGCATTATCATGTGCATAATGTCTCTAGACACTAATTAGAATGGTGAATGGGGCACCTAACAAAATGCAAATACATTATTTAATATTCAATTAATTCAGCAAATATTGGTTAAGTGCCAGGCACCCAGTAGGGATTGGTCTTACTGCCTTGAATCTCTTCTCTTACCAAAGATCCTGCACGTTTGCTGTCACAGTAATCAATCTCACTAACAAAATGGTCCCCGTATTATTAATTCTGTGCTCAAAATGCTCTTCAGGTTTGCCATTGACCACCAAATAATTTCAAGTATTTACATGGAAGGGGAGACCTCTCAGATTCTACCTAAAATCAATGTTTTTATTCTCATAAATTCTTATAAAGGTTAATAATCCCCAAATGTTCTCCATCTATTCCTTGAACCTCATGGAATCTGTACTGTCTTGATCTATTCCCACCATCTCACAATGTTGAAATTCTCCTTATCTCAGTAAAGGTTAAATGTCTCCTCAGATCCAAGTGATTTTTTTTCAAGTTCTACTATGTGAGAGTATGAAACAAATGTTTTTACAAAAGCTACCTCATTTAATTATCAGTGCAAACTTGAAAGGAAGATATTATTATTCCCAACTTTCATGTATGCAACCAAGTTGAGAGAAGCAAGGGACTAGCAAGGCATCCGACCGGTCATAGGCAAGGTGGAAACCTGAACACAGGCTCTCCAAACTGATCAACCCTCAGGTTTCCATCTTCCCTATGGACCTTCCCTATCTTCATCCTTCCACAACGTGCCCTTCTTCTAAACATTTATAAGGCCAAATTCATGCCATTCTGGAGATTTTAATTGCTTCATAACTTGCATTATTCAAAAATGTATTAAAGATTTAGTGAGCAACTCAATAATTTTAATGGAAACCGAAGATGAAAATAATGGGGAAAAATGAGACAGGGAAGGAAAAGAACAGCAAGCTTTTTTCTCATTCCAATATATATGTCAGAACTGCACAGAGTACATTCATAAATGTCACCTTGAATCCTTATACGAAACCTCCAAGGAAGGTATTATTATCCTCAAAATAGAGATGAGGAAACTGAGCCTCAAAAAGGTTAAATTCCTCTCCCAAGGTTGTAATTCAATTAATTACAAGGTGAAGATTCAAACCTACTCATTCTTTCATTCTACAAAATATTTGAGTGCCTACTATGTGTTAGGCACTACTGTAAATGCACCATATGCATAATTGAACAAAATAAACAGAAACCCCAGCCCAGGAGGAACTTGCATTCTAGTGAGGAGTGACAGGTAGTAAACAATAAGTTTAATTTAAAACTGCACATGCAGTATGTTAGAAGATGATATGGAGGCTAAAAATTGAGCAGAGTAAGGGAAATCAGAATTACCAGAGGTGGATATGGGATTTACAATTATAAATTGCATGGGCAGCATGGGCTTCACTGAGAAGGTGAAGTTTGTGAAAATATATGAACAACTAAGTGGATACAGGGGAAGATCATTCTAAGCAGAAGGGTTATTACAAAAGCCCAAGGTGTAAACATAATACCCAAAGGCAAAATGGGTAAAAATGACGCAACCTGAAAATTTTTTGACTTGCAAAGAGAAAATATATTTCTTTCACATAAAAAAACAAACAAAAAATCTTTCCTAAAGTGACAAGTAGTATTTGAGAGCTATGTGTAAAATACTATTATAAGTGATTCATATGTACAGGGTGAGGCAAAAGTAGATTTACAATTGTTCATAAGGAAATAATACAATAATTAATAAATAAGAATATAATAATAAACTCTGTGTTTCACATACTTACAACTGTAAACCTACTTTTGCCCCACACTAAGTGTGTGTGTGTGTGTGTGTGTGTGTGTAC
>NW_006297754.1:754533-765738 GCF_000327345.1 Myotis davidii
GTTCAGTAGATTTAAAGCTATTTTGAAATTGATATCGCTTCAGTTCTAGATTGAACTGATTTGTATTCGGGATTACACTGAAATTAGATAGGAATGGCAAAATAATACATTACAAAGGACTTATTCTAAACTTCACCTTCCATGCTAAATGAAATGCAAATGATCTTTAGCTGGTAATTTATTTTGTTAATTTACCTTTTACAAATATAGGGTGGGACAATAGTAAGTTCACAGTTGTTCATATGGAAAATAATATAATAATCCTATATAATAAAAGCCTAATATGCAAATCAACTGAACAGCAGAATGACCTGTCAGCGGGGGGTGGGGCCAATGAGCTGGTGGCACCAGGTCAGCCAAGGCAGGTGCCAGTAGGCAGAGGGAGGGGACGGCGACCAGCAGTGGCGGAGCAGCGCCATCCCCCAATCAACCCGCTGGTCGCCTCCTGCAGAGGGAAGCCACTGGTGGCAGCGGTGGGGTGATGGGGGCCGGGCCCATCCCCCAATCTGCCTGCTGGTCGCCTCCCGCTCCCCAGAGCAGGCTTAAGCCGTCAGTTGGACATACCCTGAGGGCTCCCAGACTGTGAGAGGATGCAGGCTGGGCTGAGGGCCCCCCCCCCGCAGTGCACAAATGTTGTGCACCAGGCCTCTAGTTAATAAATAATAAGAATAAATTAATAAACTCTGTGTTTCACATACTTACAACTGTAAACCTACTTTTGCCCCACAGAAAACAAGGAGGTAGATACTATTATTATTCCCACCTTTGGGATAAGGTAAATGTGGCAAAAATTGGTTAGATGTCTTTCTCATGGACACGCAGGTCTTAAGAGCTGGAGCTACATGTGAACTAAGGCAATCGGGTTTCAGAGCCCTGGTCTGAACTATTGGAGTTTACTGATTTTCACTGCTAAAGAGTATTTCATTTTATGAATAAAATACCATTGTTGACCAGCATTTTGAACATTCACAGCTTTGATTTTATTATAAACTAGAGGCCCGTTGCAGGAAGAATCCTGCAAGAATAGGGCTTCCTGCGGCCGGAGCAAAACAGAGAAGGGAACAAAGCCCACCCTCCTCTGCTGCCTCGCTCCCTCCCGACTCCACTGCCTCAGCTCTGCTCCTGTGTCCGCTGCCTTGGGACACTCCATCGGCAGCGGAGCGGAGAGGCTGGATCGGCTGCCAGAGTGGGTGGATTGTGCCTCGCTGCTCACCCCCCGCGGCCTCCGGCCAGGTTGACAGGCCCGGACACTCCAGCAGCGATAGAGTGGTGAGGCTGGATCCGCCCCCTCTGCCTGGCCAACAGGCCTGGACACTTCAGTGGCGGAGCTGAGGGGACTGGGTGTCGCCATCTTGTGGCAATGGGTACTTCCATCTTTGTGACAGAGTGATGGTTAATTTGCATATTACTCTTTTGTTAGATAGTATAATCCCATCACGCCATTTCTTATATCTGTATGGCATTATATGTGAGAGTTTCTCTGGATTTTTTACTTTAGAGTAGAATTGGTAGGGCCAAGAGTATGTGCCAAAGATATTATGTATAGCTGTTTCCAATGCAATCAAATTTTCACTTTATTCCTCACTCTTTCTCATAATCACATAGTATAATTTGGATTTTATTGTTATAAAAATAAAATGATTACCTATGAATTCTGTATTAAATATTTTATATTTTTCTAAAATTATTTTTGATCCTTGCATTTACTTTTATTCACTGTTACAAAATTATTTAATTCCATTTTGAAGGAAATTTATTGCTCACCATTTTTTACTATAAAATAGTAAATACATTTCAAGAAACTGAATGAAATAAATAGAAGTGACACATAGGTGATTAAAATACTATAATTTAGCCATACAATTAGGTATTTTGCACTACTAGAATAATATTTTCAAATATCATTTAATAAAATAAGGAATAGTTCTGATAGAGCATGAAATAAATTCAGAATATTAGGTTTATAATTCTGATTTATAAATTATGCATATATTACTTAGAAAAATTATAATTATTTTATATATAATAAGTATTACGCATTATATAGTAACATATTTATATTGAATTGTAATTTATATAATGACTATCCATAAAAACACAGATACATACAGTTTATCTACATAAATTTTGTAACTTTGTTATTTTACATTTTAGAAGTATATCTGTGTCACATATAAATATCTATGTATATATAAATAAATTGAAAGAAGTTGTAGGAGATTTATTGTAGAAAGAGTCTCAATTTTCTAGTGTTTTTTTGGAACTTCTACGGCTAAGAAGTAGAGTTTACTTTCCTACTCTTTGGTATGTGCTTTGACCTACAAGAATTGACATTGTGCCAGTTACAAGCCGAGGCCCCAAGAGTCCTTGAACATTTCTCCTTTCCCTCTTGGAATGCTACTTCTGCCAGGAGAACAATAACCCTGGATTAGCCTGCTGGGAGACAAAAGACAATGTAGAACAGAGACAAGTCATCCACACTGAGCCACCCGAGACCAGCCAGACTCCAGACAGCCCCCAGCTTACCCCAGCTGACCTCAGCTGCCCTATCAGCTAATGACAAGTGCAAAAATGAGCCCATCTGAGGTCATCCAGGCCACTCCAGATCTGAAGTACTACCTAGTTGACCTGTAAACCCAGGAGCATTAATAAATTACTAGAGGCTGGATGCACGAAATTCATGCAAGGGGCTTGGCACTAGCAGCCGCAGTGGCTTGCCTCTGCCCTCGCAGCCCAGGCTTCATCTGGAAGGTCATCTGGAATGACATCCAGTCTAATTAGCATATTACACTTTTATTATTATAGATTACTTTCTTAAGTCATTGAATTTTGAGGTTTTAACAATAATTAATAAAGGAGTTTCTTTGTTGGAATTAGGATTTTTGTGTCATATATGTTCTTGTTTATTCGTTTATATTTTTATCAGTAAGTACGTATTAGGTTTTGGAGAGAAATTTAAAGTTTTGCAAAAATGTCTCAGATGATGTCTATGTTCCTTCTAGAACTCAAAAAAGAGACATAACTGTCAACTATAGTGAGCAAAAGCTCAAAATCAGCATATAAATAACAGCATCTCTAGGAGAATGCAGAATGGAGACACTGACTGGGACTCCAGATCAAGGTGTTGACAGATATATTCTACTAGTATATTATTTTGTCACTATGGCTAGTCACTTCTGAAAAAAATAAGTAAATAAAGTTTATAAACTCAAGTCATTACAGAGCACTTGAGTCCAAAGAAGGGTGAAAAAATTACCTTTTCAACATTATAGAATCTTCCCACCAGGTGTCCAACTGTCCTCTTTGATTTCTCTTCTTATTATGGACTGAATTTTGTGTCTCCTCAAAATACATATGACCTTTGGAAGGTGATTAGGTCATGAGAGTAGACTAGTGATCTTACAGAAAAGCCACTAGAGCAGTAGTTTTCAACCTCTGTCATCTCATGGCACACATAAACTAATTACTATAATTCTATGGCACACCAAAAAAATATATTTTTTGCCAATCTGACAAAAATAGGTATAATTTTGACTCATTCACACTGGATGGATACTGTTGTGTTGGCTGTTGGCATTTTTTTCACTTGACAATCTAAGGCAGCGGTTCTCAACCTGTGGGTCGCGACTCCTTTGGGGGTCGAACGACCCTTTCAACAGGGGTCGCCTAAGACCACCGGAAAACACATATATAATTACATATTGTTTTTGTGATTAATCACTATGCTTTAATTATGTTCAATTTGTAACAATGAAAATACATCCTGCATACCAGACATTACGATTCATAACAGTAGCAAAATTACAGTTATGAAGTAACAACGAAAATAATTTTATGGTTGGCGTCACCACAACATGAGGAACTGTATTAAAGGGTCGCGGCATTAGGAAGGTTGAGAACCACTGATCTAAGGGAAAAGAGGCCAGTCACATGTTTTAAAAATTCTTGAGGCTCAGCAGTTGATAATCACTGTACTGGAGAGATGATTGCTTTCTTCACCGTGTAAGGATTCAAGAAATGACCATCTACAACTCAGAAGAGGCTTCTCACCAGAACCCAGCCATGCTGTCACCTTGACCTTGGACTTCTAGACTCCAGAACTGTGAGAAATAAATATTGATGTCACCCAATCTGTAATACTGTATCATGATATAGCCTCTTGAAATAAGATACTTATTCCTTCTCTTCTACCTACCCTCTTCCAATGTCCCAGTTGCAGTCTGCTACTGTACCGTGTGTTCAACACTATTTCTATTTTATGCTGCTGGCCCTTGAATTCAAGCCAGGAAATCTACTAGTTTTGTACCTTCACATTTTTTATAGTAAATGGAGTGTGCAGGGAGGCAACTTTGTCTTGCTACTATTGTTTGCCACTCGTAACATACTTCTGAGGCACTATTATTGAAGGACCCACCACACTTGTAGAGAGGGTAAGGTGAGGAAAGGGGGATACAAAGGCAGAGAAATGAGTGTTACCTCTCTTGTGAGGATGGTTAATATGGTCAAGAGAGCAGAGGACCACATCTTGCCATGCCTGTAACAGGAAGACCTGGGACACGTTCTTTCCTGTTTGGGGGACGGGGAGCTATACTTCTTTATTTGTTTATTTCTTATTTTCGTGTCTATAGACAGCATTGTGAAAATGGGCAAACTCTCTCTGAGTGAGTCATTGTTTAGATGACTGATGTCCAAAAGCTGCTCTAGTCTCAGAGTACAGAAAAACCATACTTACAAGATACACAGCAAATAATATACCAATTTTGTTTTTGTTTTTATCATCTTTATAGCTCTTTTACCATGTCTCCTTTGTAATGTAGTTGTGATAGTAATTGTAGGGTGTAACTACTTGTCAATTTATCAAAGCCTATTTAAAGTCAAATACAGCCACTGGGTGAACCTCATATTCCTTTGGGAAGGAAGAGAGAAGCAGAATGTGTATGGACAGAAAGAGAAAGTTGACATCTGGAAAGGCTTCTTCTACTATAACAAGTAACCTCTAGTGCAGTGGTTCTCAACCTTGGCTGCACATTAGAATCATCTGGGAATCTTTTTAAAAAAATCCTGGTTTCTGGGCCTCATCCTCCGGAAATTCTGTTTCTTTGTTACTAATGTTGTGGCCTAACCCCATAACAAAGAAATAGAATTTCCGGAGGATGAGGCCCAGAAATCAGGATTTTTTAAAAAAAGATTCCCAGGTGATTCTAATGTGCAGCCAAGGGTAAGAACCACTGCTCTAGTGATAATTGGATGCCAAAGAAAACTTGAGAGTTCCAGTTCAAGATGATGACAAAGGAAGATCCTGAACTCACCTTCTTCCATGGATAGACCAAATCTATAGCCACATATGGAACTATTTCCTCTGAAAGAAACTGCAAACTAGCTCAGCAACTCCTACAACATGGGCAAACCCTACATAGAAACAGAAAGGATAGGCTGAGACCCAATCTTGCCATAAGCCCCATTCTAGGTACAACAACCCACAATTAGAAGGGAACTCCAAACCCAGAGCTTCCCTGAGGGAGCAAGGGGTTTAAACCCCACATCAAGCAACCCAACTTTCAAGATCTTCACTTGAGATAAGAGCTCTAAAACATCTAGCTTTGAAAGCCAAATGGAAAACTGAGAACTAAGAAATGGTTCTTAAAGGCCTTGTGCAGACTCATCTGGCAATACTCCAGGGCCCAGCACAGAGGCAGCTGATGGAAAGGTGTGTGCCTAGTCTTTCTGTGAAAGAGAACTTTGCATACATTAAAGCTTCAGCCTGCAGATCAGGCCACTATTTTAACACACATCTAAAGGCTTCCTGAAATACTCCTCCAAAGACAGAGCCTGAGGTGCCATCTTTGAGTTTGCTGCCTCGCTCCAGGTAATTGGTATCTCTGACAGGAGCTTGCAAGCATGTCTGGTGCCATGTTCTCTGTGGCTGCAGCCCAGAGAACATACCAGACCTCATGCTGTTCCCTTCCCATTACATGTGTGCACTCTACACAGGCAGGAAACAAAAATGTTGTGCTAACAATAATGAAAAGTTCGTTTGGAAGGTGGCATATCTGGAAATGACTGGAAGATGACAGGGATTAGGAGCTGGAAGGAGCTAATCAGTGCACGACTTCACCTTTTTTAGGGCTATTTGATGGGAAGGGAGATTCCAAAGAATTTCTAAATCCTCTAACCAAGTGGACAACAAGACAAATGCAAGATCAAATTTCATTGGCAAAATGTGGAGCAAAGTGACAGGTACAGAGGAGTATATTATACTATTCTCACTACTTGTGGGTTTGAAAATTTTCACAACATGTGAATGAAAAATAAATAAATTCTAGATCAGTAATAGTCATCAAGAACAAAGAAAATCTATTAATTTCAACATGCTATCAATGGGACATCAGGTAGGCAGGTGTACTCCTCAAATTTCCTCCGAAGTTGCAATTTATACTTAAAATTATATAAAATGACAAACATAAAGGAAACCTCCATTTTAAGCTCATTTTCACTGCGCTCATTTTTGTGATAGAACAGTGTTGCCTCTTCTTTCCTGGGTAACTTGATAGGTCTCCATTTGAAAACTGCTTTACAGAGACCTTTCTCATCATCTGAACTTGAAACCCTAGGTTACACTCAGGCTTTCAAGAACAAGTGAAACTATGTCTCAGCATCTTGACTCACAGGATGCCCAGGAGTGGCCCTAGAGGGGAAAATGGTGGGAGATACAAATGTAGAAAGAGCACTTCATTCCCAAGAGTGCCTAGAGTTTCTTTCATAGATTTTTGGATAGTTTCTGAAAACATATTCATTTTCTTTTCATAAAGAAATATTATGAACACTACTGGTTTTCAGATGAGCTGTCTATGGAATTCATCTCTGAGCCTTTTAGAAATCCATGAAGGAAGCCTGCTTCCTCATCTTAATTTGTAATCTTTCCAGTGGTGATATATACAGAAAATAACTCACTGGTGTTCAGGTATAGGGAACGATAAAGAAAGGACTGTTATACAACTAGATATAGTTTGGCATCCGCTGAGTCAATAGGCTAGACATTTCTGAATCCTAGCAAATTTATTATCGCCCCTGACACTGTGTATCACCTGAATGAGAAACTCCCCCTTTGCTTTAAACTCTCAAAAACAGGGGTAAAAATGCTAGCAAGACCAAAGCAAATATTAATTCTCTTTTGTTTCAAATCTCTTTAGGTATGTATTGATTGGAAACCAACTCAGCAATTTAATTAGAAATACAAGCTTTTCTCCTTCCCTTAGGTTCAGATCAAATTTACCAATTTTTTTTCTTAGATTTTCTTATGCTGAAGCAATAAACATCAGAGAAGGCCTGAACTCCCAGGTATTCTTTAATTTGTTCTGGAGTAATTATTGTCTAAAGATCAGAGATAATAACTAACTACTGTGTGCTGCATCAACTTGCCCCTGGGGCAATTGAGGAAGTGATTGATGAGAATGGGGGATGGAGATCTGAAACCCCACAGACACCACCACCAACTCCTCACGTGTTCACCAGTATTTTCTCAGGAAAGCCAGCTGGAGAATGTCGAAAGGGACCCTTAAGGTGATTTCTTTCCATTAGTTCCAATAAATTGTTTGTTGTTTTTTGAAAACACAATTTCATTTTACTCGAACTCAGAATTTAAAAACCAGAATAATTTGGTGAAATAAACCCAAACATATCTAAATTGAAAGCAAAATAGAAAAGGCTATTTTTCTCTGTTTGGGGGATACTTTCATTAAAGAAGGGTAAATACTATCCTATATAATAAATATTATAAAAGGCTAATATGCAAATCAACCAAACAGCAGAACGGCTGGTCACTATGACGCCCACTGACCAACAGGGGGAAGATGCTCAATGCAGGAGCTTCCCCCTGGTGGTCAGTATATCAGAAGCCAGGCTCACAGCTGGAGAGCGCAGCTGGGGTGGTGGTAGCCCCTCCTACCTCCCTGGCAGTCAGACATCCCCTGTGGGGTCCCAAACTGTGAAAGGGCGCAGGCCAGGCTGAGGGGATCCCCCCTACCCCAGTGCACAAATGTCATGCACCAGGCCTCTAGTATGTTTATGTGAAACACTCCATTCATCATGGCCTACATACTCAGAAAAAGTAGAGCAGTGAACATATTTGTCTAATAAGACAAGCCGGCAAGAAGCAATGGTGGTCAGAGAAGGGGAAGGGGCCCCTGGGTGCTGCCACTGAGAGCCTGTGAAAGGCCTGAAAGCACAAGGACACCACAGGCGATGGGCCTTTGCATCCCCTGGTTTACCCCCGGCCAGATAAAGGCACACAGGCTACCCAGGGCAGTCCGGCTGGGAGATCAGAAAAAGGAAATTGGGTTCCAAGTACAAATTGTACTCATGTATTTAATCCAGCAAAGCCAATCAGACTGTAGTATGGAGTTAACTTTGTATTACTTCCAGATGCACATGTGTTCCTTCTCATAGTGTCAACATGATGTCAGATCACGGAGGGCTCCGGTCTGGCGATCTCTTCTTACTTGCAGGGAATAGTAAATACTTGGGACTGTTACAAGAGCAAGTACAAAGAGGAGGAAAGGATTTGGCTCAGAAGGCTACAACCTCCTGGTTAAGAGACCAGACTCTGAAACCTCACTTCCTGGGCCGGATCCAAGACCTCCTGGACTTGGGCAAGTTACCTGAGATCCTTGGGTCTCAGCGTCTGCATCTCTACAATAGGAAAATACTATGAATGTACCATCCAGGATTGCTATGTAGGTTAAATGAACTATCACACACAAAGCCTTTGAATAGCAGCCGACTCACAGCGAGATTTAATAAACGTCGGTTATTGTGATGGCGAATCCTGCTTATCACTTTTCTCTAGCTTCTTTCTTCCTTTCAGCTCTCAAATTAGGGAGGAGAATGCAAAGGGCCTCCTTCCCCAGCAAAGAAGAATTTCACAAACTGAAACATCTGAGTGGCTAGCGTGGTTCTCCAGGATTAGAAGTGGGGAAAAGGAGCCTGGGAAATAATAGAGACTTGAAACAGCACAAAGAAAGCCTCAGGGAGCAGAGAAGCCTGGAGGCAGAGAGAAAGAGACATCTTGAATGCCAGCAGAAATTAGAAAAGAATATAGGGAGAGAAATAACTCCCACGGCAGGAGCAACATAGAAGGAAACCTGAACCTTCCAGCAACACTGAATCTAATCTGAGGTTGTCAGCATTATTGCTGCTTGTTTATTCTCAAGACAACTTTTTTCTTTGGGTATGGGTGAGGATGGGGGAAGGGAAAGCAAAGATAGTATCTTTTGGGTTTTTTCTTACGTTTATTGAGTTTCATCTGTGAAAATTTGTTCTCCCAATTATATTTCTTTAAAAAAAAAATGGCCACACACACAAAAATACCCAAATAGAAAAGGTGTTTGCAATCAGCATCTGGATAAGACTACGAAGAAACAGCCCAGGAGATTGCAAAGCTGGAAGTCCTCTCTTATTAAGTCATCACTTATGAAATAAATGGAAATGGGCTCGGGTTGCTCTCCTCCTACAAGTTATTTACTGGAAAGCACGACGGCAGAGATTATTTTCAGCAAGTAGCTTTTTGCCGTGTCAGATAATATTCAAAACAGCCTATTATCATTTGCTTTCTTCAGTGTTGAAAAATAACCAGTGATATTCACATTCTTCTAAATAATTACCAAAACTATTTCACAGAATACCTGGAATTCTGGGAAGGAGGTTAAAGTGAACTATAAACTCACAAACTTTCCTAATCTGAATTATACCTCCCCACTTCTGTCACTATCATTGAAATCACCGGATTTTTCACCATTACCATTGAAATCATCGGTATTTCTTCTTAAAAGAAGTAGAAGAACACCTTTTCCAAGTGTCTTCTATGTGTTCTGAAACCCCATACCATACCACATGCTTCCAGAAAATTCTCATGATTTTTCTCAAGGCACGGTGTTAATTGACCTAGCAATTTTCCTGGGAATGATGGGTTATTCCTTACTGTTCATTTATAGCTTCTCTATAGTTAAATTAATACAAACTTGGCAGTTTCTGGAAATGGTACATTATCTTTTCTCCACCGTTTTCCTCAATACACTTGAAAATCCCACACACTGGAGAAAATTACATAAGTGGTTCAGAAAGTATGCATTCAATTGTCTGAATTATGCTCTAATTCTCTTTCTCTCCTAATGTTCTATAAATATAACATCCCTATGAAACCAATTTTTAATGCAATTAAAAAGACTCATGTGAGGAATGTTTTGGATTTGTGTAGTTAAATAAAACATTTCTTTTAGCCTCCCACATTCTATCATCTCAAAAATTATTTAATCAAAATAAAATTTTACATCACCAACTACTTCAGCAGATAAACTATGTTTAGGTCTCAAAAGTGATTAAGTTATTCATTTTAAAAAATACTTTTGACATAATAAAAACTGTATCTCAAAGCAGCAGTGGCAAATTCACCATTGATTAAAGAGTAAATAATTCATTATTCTTTCTTAAGACTTGATCTTCTATTAGTAAATATTGATATTTACATAAAAAATTCTTTTGAAACATCATCATCATCATAATAATGTGAAATGTCTCCTTTTGTTTGTTGGCTTGTTTTTTTTGTGTGTTTTTTGTTTTGTTTTGTTAATCCTTACCCAAGGATATTTTTTCCATTGCTTTCTAGAGAGAGTAGAAGGGAGAGAGGGAGAGAGAGAGAGAAAAACATCAATGTAAGAGAAAACTTGTATTGGTTGCCTCTTACATGTATTCCGACTGAGGTGGGGATTGAACCTGCAACCTTTCCGTGCAAAAGCCAATGCTGTAACCACTGAGAAAGACTGGCCAGGGCTGAAATGCCTCCTATTTACAACTAGAGGCCTGGTGCACAAAAATTTGTGCACTGGGATGGGTCCCCTCAGCCAGGCCTGTGCCCTCTCACAGACTGGAATCCCTCAGGGGATGACCACCTGCTGGCTTAGGCCTGCTCCCGGAGGATTGGGCCTAAGCTGGCAATCAGACATCCCTCTGGCAGCCCGGCAGCTCTTGGGGGATGTCCACTTGCCAGCGGGGAGCATACCTAAACTGCAGTCAGACATCTTTAGTGCAGCTGAGGAGTCAGGAGAGGCTCCCACCACCACCGCTGGGTTCTTAATCATGCTGAAGTTCCAAACTGTATTATATGTTCAAAACCAGGCTTGTTCTCACTCTTGTGTTATGTAAATAAATGCT
>NW_006297754.1:767438-780103 GCF_000327345.1 Myotis davidii
TAAGGAAAAGGAGACCAGAAAATAAAACCACAGGAAACCAAGATTTAACTGGTAAATGGAGGAAGAGATAATCTACAAACATAAAGAAGGAACAACCAGAAATTTAGGCGGCGAAACATGAGAAAGCTCAGCATGGGGTCACCAACAATGGAAACACCACAGAGAGTTTAAAGAACACAAGCTAAAGAGTGTTCACTGGACATATAGTAGTCTCTCCCTTATTCAAGAGAGAGGTTCAAGGGCGATAGGTTCAAGACTCCCAGTAGATGCCTGAAACCACTAATAGTAATGAACTTTGACCTTTTCACTTAAAGGAGCACTTTACAGCTTCTCTTTGGCATAACTGAATTGCCAGCATCACTACTCTTGTGCTTTCGGGCCATTGTTGAGTAAAATAAGGGTTACTTGAATACAAACACTCTGATACCATGACAGTGGATTTGATAACTGAGATAGCTACTGAGTGGGTAATGCGTGGATAATGTATACAGCCTGGATGCACTCAATAGAGGGATGATTCACATCCTGGGTGCAATAGAGTAGGGCTGTGTGAGATTTCATCACACTACTCACAGGGTGACAAAGTTAAAACTTACATATTGTTTACTTCTGGAATTACCTATTTACTAATTTTGGACCATGGTTGATCACAGGTAACCAAAAGCACAAATAATGAAACCATGGATAAGGAGGACTACTATATCCTTGGAAGAATATTGATGACCTTACCAAGTCAAGAGTCGCGGTGAGAAATGACTTGGAGCTGAGGTAGTAAAGATCCTGTAGCAGACACTGGACACATTGAAATGATTTTAAACCCTTTTTCCTTTTCTTATCTCCACACTATCACACTAACACTCACTGGCTGCATCTCCTTTGCATATAAGGATCACCACGTATGAGCAACAATTCTAAAAGGAAATATTCTGTGGGTCTTCTGAGAAAGGTATTTTTTTCCAGATAAAAATAATCAGGACGGGGGGACTTGGGGGGTGAAGAGAACAGGCCATATCCTTGCTTCTATTTGTGTTCAGTTGTGATGTCTGATGCTGCTGCCTCCTTATTGGCACCATGAGGTGACAAACTTAACAGATGCAAAGCTGTCACACTGAGGATTACAAACTAGCAAAATGATCCTTAATAGCATCATTGGCCAATGCCAGCAAAGGTCTAATTCTGGGTTTTTCATTATGTGGAAGAAATAAAGTCTTATTTGTTTGAGTATCAGTCTGTCATGTCTGACAACGCACAAGGTAAAGAGTCTCATTCTTAGAGACTCTTTTAAGAAGCTTGTCCTTGGGGGTAAATAGGACAGTAACTAGGATATAAGTAGCTGAAGTTTGTAGGAAGGAGTGTTTTGATTTTCTGTGGGAGAGTTAGATATTTGTTCTAATATTATTTTTTGTTTTAAGAAAGGAAACATCTGAAGAGAGGGGATCCATGGAGAGGAAGTAAGTAGATACAGAGGAAAATAAGATAATGAGTGATGAGGAAAGGTCTCGGGTAAGACTAAGTGAGGGAGAGTACAGGTAAAAAGATGAGCCTTGCATAGATGAAGAGAAATCTCCCTTCCTCTGGGGGCAGAGATAAATTTGGAAAGAGATGTAAAAGGAAAGTGCAGAGGGAAGCTACAAGGATTGTCTCCTGATTGCCCTGTAATGTTTTCCAGGGGAGCCCCCCTTGCCGTACTGTCCTGCCCAGCCAGCCTAGAGCGTCTCCTCCACCTGCCCGGAATCCAAACTAGCTCCAAAAAAAAAAAAAAAAATTGAATCTCAACTAGACCAGTGATGGATTAATTTCCCTTACCTCTCTCCTCTCCCCAGGCTACTCTGCATTTTAGTACAGAATTTGTTCAAAAGAATAAATCTACTGGTAGAACTGCAGGCAGGCATTAGGAAGAGCAATTTCAATGGCCTTCAAACCAGGCCTGTAATAGGCAGTGACCTACTTACCCTTCAGGTAAGACAGGCTCTGCCAAAAGGCTCAGCGTGTGCTTCTATACTGTCCAGGAATTTAGAAAGGTGATAGGAGATCCCTGGGCAAAAGATGCAGCATCAAAACAATTGTGACTTTCAATATTTGTATTTCTGGGTTATCTTTTTTCTGCAGTGATTTAGTATTTTAAAATGAAATCTCATTAGGACTGTGTAGAACACACAAACACACACACACACACACACACACACACACACACACACACACACACACACCCTGCCTATGTCTCCACAATGAATGTGGGAGCTACTGCTGACCTTGGCTGCCCACCTGAACTGAGTCACTAAGTTTGCACACTTCCTATCACCCTTGTGGTTTAACAACTGCAAAGGCTGATTTGATCAAAGGTGGAACAAACTGTCTTGTATTCTGAACCTCGAGCGTCATTTTGCTTCTTTTTAGATTTTTAGTATCATAGCAAAATGGTCAAATATTCCACATAGCTGTCAAGTTCTCCCAGATAATTCTCAGGAGCAAGTTCAGAAACAATGGAAAGCATTAAGCCTCCCCTCTTGGCTGGAAAGAAACCTTTAGGGAACTAGAAGCACTAGTGTCATCCACCCACCCACTCCTTCCTGCAATGGGCTGCAAAGGACTCACATTCAATAGGGTTTAATGCCAAGCTCTTGCAAGAGGGTTCACATAATCTAATGAATTGTTATTTGTGCCTGGCCTGTTCCTAAGCCAATGCAAAATCTGAGCTGTACTGTACAGAGTTAAAAGTTCACAGCCTTAAGGGCCTACCTACTCCATTCAATTCTAAGTATTAGTCAGTGTTTATGAGGTGGTGATGACTATATGCCCTGATTGTAGACTCCCTGGAGTAAGTGGGTCTGTAGCCCCATTTTAATAAGACAGAAAGGATCTGGCAAGTGTTGATTAGTAAATTAATGTTCTCAGATACAGTGCAAGACCCACCATCACCTCCCCCTGTCCAGAAGGAAGGAGAAAGTAAGAAAGGCAGGCCTTTGACCTGAGAGAGCTTTACTGAAAGAAGATAAGAAACCACTAAGCACTGACAGTGCTGACCTTGACCTGAGCCCTGTGCACCTGGACCAACACTCTGATCACCAGGTCCCCCTCTCTTCTGTGTACCAGAAAACCACTCACTGTAAAGAAATACCTTCCTCACATGATTTAGGTAAGACTCCCACAGATGGTGTCATCGTCTACCCAGGACAAAGTTAGACACAAACCCTCCCCTCCAAATTCCCATTCTTTGTCTTGTAAGTGAATTCCTGAACTGCACCCCCACCCCCCACCCCACCACCACCAATCTCGACAAAATGAAAGCAAGGATCCTCATAGTTCTTTCTGATTTGGTTTAAACTTGTAGTTTTAAAACAAGTTTTTTTTTTCCCCTTTCTCCCTTTCAGCACAATTCACTGACCTGACCTGAGTCTCTCACCTTGATGATCATTGATCCCTGAGGCAGCAGAAGACAATAGCCCAGTTCTGACTAATGATCACAAGGTTTAAGCCTCTGGCAGGCTAAACATAACTTCTTAATCTAAATTATGTTTCAGCTCTTGAACCCTAAGGTGGGACCTTGAACCTGGTTCTAATCTAGACACTCAGAACTGACCTCAAAATTGTCCTCAAGACCTAAAGAAATAATTTATTACCCTGTCTCACCTCTGACCAATCAGTTCCTAACACAGCCTGGAACCCCTAACCCATGGGATTTCTGCCCTATATAATCTGCAACCTACATGCCAGTGGGGAGTCAGGTCTTTGAGAGCACAAGCTTCCTGTATCTAGATTGGCCAATTCTAATAAACACTAATTCCTCTCTTTATACTGCAAGCCCCTGCTCCTGCAATTTTTGACCAGAGCACTCAGGCAGACAAACTTCATTATTGGGGTTTGGTAATAAAAACACCTGCTCACTTAACCTGTTCGAACTTTCAGCCTTCTCTCCCAGCCCCACAGGACCCTGAGCTTAGATTGACCTCAGCCTAAGCCAGCATCTCCTTAAGGGCCCCTCTTAAAAAACCAGGTGACCACAAAGACAAACATTCCCTGATGAAGTGTCCAATCACACCACCTGCTCCTCCCAGGCCCACTCCCAGTTCTTTCTGGTTTTGTTTATTCCTCTCAATAAAAGAAAAGCTCTTCTCTGCCTGATTACTGAGATGCTTAGAGAATGTGTGGTCTGAGCATTCTCCTGTTGAAATAGTCTTTTCAAATAAAGTATTTCCTTACCTTAGTCTGGATTTGTTTTTGTTTGACAGTACTTATGTTTTATTAGCTATCGCTTTAAATATGTCTTTCTTCTCAGAGATCAGGTTAGTCTACATTTGTGTTACTAAAATAAAACTGAGGCCCAGAAAGCTAAATAATCTGACCAAGTACCCTCTGCCTCAAAACACAAAGACCTTTGCAGTTCTGATTTAATTTGTGACTAATTGGTATGGAGAAAGATAATACAATATAACCAGTGCCTGTTATAAAGCTGTCACATGATACAAAGCAAAGGAAGTGAGGAGATGGTGTTATAAAGTGTGGTTTCCTGCAGAGCAGCGTGGTATTGAGAGACCACCTCTGGCCTGGGGAGCAGGCGCCCATGTTTCAATCACACATCTACTAAGTGACCTTTGGAAGATGACTTATTCTCTTTGGGGCCTCTGTAATTTTATCTGTAAAATGAGGGGATTGAACTTCCTGATCTCTAACCTCCCTTCCAGCTCTAGAAGTCTATGATTCTAAAACAATTTAGAGTAAATCATAAGGATGGACCTTCAAGCAGTCAGATCAGCAAAGGTGACCGCAATGAGGGCTCCATGGTGTTACGGCCAGGGCCGTAATGAGATCTGTAATTAAATATAACAACATGGGGTCATAATCAGATCTCATGCTTCAGAAACCACATTAATCATGATAGAGATCAGGTAGGTCGTTCTCCCCAGAATGCAATGGGGACCTTGAGAAGGAAGACAGAGCATCCCTCTTCCTCTCTCCACACTGAACAGTGTGCTTTAGAGGGGGAAGCTGGGCTGGGCCAAGAGATTGGAGCTTGAATCCTCAGTTGCACTTTAGTTTCCTCCTCAGCAAATGAGAAATTTAGGTCCATGCTCTCAAACTTTACCAAAGTTTCTCTTTAAAATAAAGAGGGAGAAAAATCACTAAAATAAAATTTAAAAATGAGACCCTCGAAGGCTGCCAAAACATCTATCAAGTTTTTATTTCCATAAAAGTGAGTTAGATATTTACTCCTACTCCATATTATAGCTGATTCTCTCTCAAATTTATAATATTTAAAGTAATTTATCACATCATAAATCTAATGATCCCTACAGACTGGAAAGTATAGCTTATGACTTCAAGACACTGTAATGAGGTGGGTGGGTGGCAGTTTGCTAAGAGTAGATGTAGGTGTAGCCCAGAGGGAGCATTCTAGAATTGACAGTCTATGATTCTTATTCTTAGAAACATGCTTGCTTCTGGAGGAATCCTGTATTAAATTATAAGTCTGGGATGTGTGTTCGTGTGGCTGTGTCTGTGTGTGTCTGTGTGTGCTTTTGTGTGTATGTATCTCTGTGTGTTTGTGTATGTGTCTCTGTGTGTATAAGTCTTTCATATGTGTGTGTGTGCATGTGTCTCTGTGTGTGTTTGTGTGTCTCTGTATGTTTGTGTATGTGTCTGTGTATATGTGTCTGTCTGTGTATATGGGTTTGTGTTTGTGTGTATGTGCCTCTGTGTATGTGTGTGTGTCTCTGTGTGTCTCTGTATGTGTCTCTATGTACATGTGTCTGTCAGTGTATATGTGTGTATGTGTTTCTTTATGTGTAAGTGTCTCAGTGTATGTGTGTATGTGTGTGTGTGTGTGTGTGTGGTTGTTGGAAGAACAGGCCTTGATAAGGATAAGAGAAGCAAATATGGAAGAGTAAGAGTAAGGGAATAAGGCCTCTACAATGAAAATTTTTCCTCCTATGAGAACTGAAAAGCAGAAGACAATGAGGCCTCAGACTGTTTGGAGCTCAGATCAAAGGTAGCAAATCTCTCCAGCCTGAAGCAAGCCCCGAGGCACAGAGACAATAAGATGGCATAGCCTAATAAATGCCTCAAATCTTGCTCTGATTCAAAACTAGTACTTTGCACAATGTAACACCATCTATATTTAAAATGGTGCTATTTAGCCGTATTTAATTCACATATGATCATAGTATTATCAGGGCCACTTGGATGGCTCAAGGTGAGATACAGCAAAGATCTAGTCCTGAAACTGCCTCGCTCTGAATCCATGTGTTGAAAGATCCCAAACTTGTTCGCAAAGGTCAAATTGGTTTATCACAGAGCCAGGGCCACCTGGTGTACCCTGTGATCTCTCCAATCAATCCTTCCCCTGTTAAAGCCATTCAAATAAAAAACTTACTTAGAGCTGCCTCAAGATTGGGAAATCAAGTTGAACAAGTCACAGTTCCTGCCCTCAAGTAAAGTACAGAAAGTTAAGTAGCTGATTACAATGCAATTTGATTCAACAGATTTATAAACTTCTACTCCCACTTCAACCTTGGAGCAGAATCCAGCAAAAACAAAATCCTTCTTGATTCCTGCTTCTCTGAGAAAGTAGATGTTAACTTAGAGCAGCTTGAAGTTCTTGGGTTGCCCCTGGTGAGTTATAACTATGGAATGTACTTCATAGTGCCACAAACCAGGCACCACAGAGAAATTTAGGAGCACTAAGGTCTACCACTATTTGTTATACATTAGTTGAATATTTAAAATAATCCTTTACTATCTGAATGTGTAGAATATTCTTCAGAAACTGATCCAATATACAAACTGATAGAGCGCAATCTCTGCCTCTCTAATCTTACGGTCAGGTTTTAGGAAAGAACCTTTAATTTTGAAGAGAAAGTGCCATCAAATCTAGTAAAAACAGCTGCCACAAAATTTTAGTCCTCTGAGATACGGAATGCAGTGGGCTAATTTTACACACGTTATTTGTTCATTTTATTATTTAAGGAATATTTTGGTATTTTCCTAGGTGAGGTAATCAGAATCTCTCTCCCTCCCCCGACCACCACCCCACCAAGATAGCTGCATATTAATCCTCATAACTTGTGAATAAGCAGTATTACCAGGCAAAGAGGAATTAAGATTGCAGATAGACTTCAAGTGCTTATTAGATAACCTTGAGATGGGGAGGTCATCCAGATGGTCTGAATGGGCCCAATGTAACTATTGTGTGTAAGTGAAAGGGGGAGAACCAGAGAGCAACACCAAAAGGACTCAACCCAATGTTTCTGGCTTTGAAGATGCAGAAAGAGGAGGAGGAGCCAAGGAATGGAGGAGGCTTCTAGAAGCTGGAAAGCACAAGAAACAGATTCTCCCCTGGTGCATTCATAAAAAAATACAGCCCAATGGACACTTCGATTTTAGCTTGTGAGACCCATTTCAAACTTCCCACCTCCAGAACTATAAGATAATAAGTTTGTGTTGCTTTAAGCCAATGTTTGTGGTATTTTTTTACAGCAGCCATTGGAAACTAATAGACTGGTTAGACGGGGTAGAGAGAAAAGCAACTAAAACAGCTGACAAAGCTTAGATAGAAAACAGGGAGTGATAGACACTTAAACTAGACCCACAGATAGCTGTAAGGAATGCCCGAAGGGAGCAGAGGAAAACCACCAACCAGGAAAAAATCACAGTGTGGGAGACCACAAACCACAATAACCCCTGAGAGAGAGGAGCATAAAACCACTAAGTAGTCAACTACAGAACAATGCGAGTGCCTTGAAAACTAAATCATCCCTTCAGTGACTGTCTCTGAAGGTATCATTTAATTACAAGGTTGATGTCTTGTGTTCATAAAACAGACCCTAAGTCACCATTAAAAAAGTTAAATTGCATTCTGAGTATCTTAGAAGGAAAGGAATTGCAGACTATTTTAACTGCCAGAGCCAACCAAGTTTTCAAGTCTTACCTTTTTAACCTATGGCTGCAATTCTCAGTCTTCTTTTTCTGCACACAAATCATTTGCATGCATAAAAGCCACTCATTAAGTTGGGGGCCCATTGGAAAAAAAGTGAATCTGAGTATCTGAAGATGAGGGCATGTGTAACTTGAAGAACATCCTTTGGTTTACATGACATCGCTTTCCCTTTGTTTTCTCTGTCCCACACTGACTGCATCTCATTTTCCTCCTCCAGTTTCCTCTACCTGATACATATTAGTTCTCTGGACGTTTACTCTCTCACTTGTTTTACTTCTTATTCTCTCTATATGATATGTAAAGTCCACCAAGTTGGTGACTTTCACCACCCTATACATGGTAATGTCCCCAAGCCTTATCCTTAACCCAAGATTAGTTCCTTCTGAGGTTCTGACTTGCATTTCAGTCATTTGAATGCCCAGAAGCATCATGAACTCAAAAATGTGTCAAAAGGAAGCTCATAATCTCTACTCTTCCTCACCTCCTTGAATTGTAACACCAATCTATCCAGTTGCTCAAATTAGAAAGTTGATGTTGTCTTCTCTCAGAGTCCCACAATTCTACACTAGAATGCAGATAGGAGTCCTTTCCTTAGTACTTACACATCCTCCCTCCCTCCCTCCCTTCCTTCCTCCCTTCATTCCTTCCTTCCTTTATAATAGCACTTTCATGATTATTACTGTTGCATAACAAACACTAAAATTTAGTGGCATAAAGCAACCATTTGAGTATGCTCATTTATTCTGTGGATGGAAGGCAATGAAGAGGGCTTACCTTTGCTTCATGGTGTGTGTGATTTCAGGAAGATCACAGGCTGGGGTGATTCAATGGCTGGGGACTGGCATCATCTAAAGGCATCTTTACTCACATTGTTGTTACTATCTTTAGAAAACATAATCTACAGCAAATACCTTGCTTACATATCTGTCACTTTTGCCAATTGCAAAATTATGGCAGTCATTAGATCCACCACTAGATCTTATCATTAGCTACGTTAATAAAGTAAATATATACCACAAGTTTTTAAAAATTACTTTATATGTGTGTGGTAGGCAGTTAGACAGACATGAACAGAGCAAGGATGATGGGCCAAGTACAGAAGGTCATCAGGGTGGAAAGCCCCGGGTGCCTAGCAATGGGCAAAACTCGGACAATAAAGACCTCACCCTCAGGGTAACCTTTCCTCCCCTAGCATATTGCTGGTCATTCTGTTTAGAACCCCTGACCGTTCATATCACTGATCATGCAGTTCAGACCCTCCCCTGACCTTTCCTTCTCTGACATGTTGCTAGTCATGGTGGTCAGACCCCTTAAGAGGCAGAATGAACAAGCTGGTTGGAGAATAGCCCTTAATTATTAAGCCCCAGAACAATGAGGTTCTTACCTGCACCAAATACCTCTAGGCCTCAGTTGTATGCCGGGGTCCGACCCCAGCGGGTCCAGGGGTTCCCAAAGGTGTGGACGGAGTTGGCGAAGAAGGAATGACACGGAGACAGCGTTCAGTTGATCAGCAGCCTAGGCAGGATCTCTAGCCAAGTACTAGTCAGGATCTCCCGCGAAGTTCTGGTTAGGATCTCCAGCCAGGTTCCGTGGCCATGTTCTCGTGTAAGTTCTGTCTCCTAAGTTCTGTCTCTCGAATCTTCATCTGAGTTCTGTGTGTAGGTTCTAAGTTCTGTCTGCTGTTGTCTTGTTGCATCTGTATTTATACCAGTTGATTCTAATCCTATCAATCTCTATTCCAAAGGTTAGGGCGTTTCTTATCTCCATTCCAGGGAGTAAAGATTATGTAGCTTAAGCATGATTGTTCATAGTTAAAGTGATTAATTACCCGCCTGGCATTTAGTGAAGGGGTTTTATTCCCTCCCTAACTTCAGGGGAAAATCCCTACCTGGGGAAACAACCTTTCTTGGAGAGGTGACCTTGGTTAAAACACAGCACCAAGAAGGTGAGCAGACATATTAAGAACAGTATGCCATATATGCCAGGTCCCTTGAAACGCAAGGATGGACCGGCTCCCAGCAGTTGTATTTCAGCTTCAGGCTCAGAAAAGCAGCAAAACCAGATAAGCTATGCTACAGCTGACCTCAGGAGCAGATACATTGACAAATGACCTCCTACCCTAGTGCTGACCAATCAGTGGAGACCATGACCTTGAAAGGACACACCTGGAAAGCTGATGAATATTCTATTGAGAAACTCCCCTGGGACCTTCCCTAAAATCTCCATCAGATGGAGAACCCCTGTGCTCTCCTGCCCAGGAGCACACCTGCACTTCTCCCCCACCCGTTCCCCCTCTTCTTCTTCCCAGGCCTGTTACCTTTACCATTCTTTCTCCTTAGCTCCCAGAGCCCTTCTTTTGTCTCTGTAATGTGTTTCCTGAGCCCGTGTCTTCTACCACTCACTTCTACCTCTGTGATCTTCTAAATAAACTTTCTCTTATTGTTTGAGCTTTGACTCTGAATTCTTTCCCAGCCAGAATTCAGGTACTGAGGTTGCTGAACCAAGGTCTGGTCTGACTCTACCGTTCTAACACTTGGTGCCATTTCTTACTGCCAACATGTGTATTTTAATATGTCCTTTGGAATCATACATATTTTTTGGTTAATGCGTTATATTGTTTTGAGAAAAAGTTCTCAGCCAGTGGAATTCAGGCACAATAAAAGGTTCAAAACTTCTATTTTACTTTGAATGAGGGAATAGATGAATAGCAGCAATAAATATGACTAGCATTTGGTGGTAGATTCTAGTTATGTAGATTTTTTTAAAAAATACATCGCCACATTTGCTAAACAAATATTGTGATACTCTCTAGAGATACATTTTTACCTTGTTTGTTTTAGTCCATATTTCACTAGAGCTCAGGAATCCTGTAAATACAATGATAAAAAATTAAACAAGAATTAAAACAATATATTCTTGCATTGTAACACTTTAAGTAGATCTATATTCCATAAGTAGAGGAAAAACAAACCTGGAGAAGATTCATTTAGTCCTACTTTTCACATAATAAGGTCCTTAGAATGCTGGTTCTGTGTAATATTTTTTTAAATATGTTTTCATTGATTTTAGAGAAAGGCAGGGAGAGGAACAGAGATAGACACATCGATTGGCTGCCTCCTGCAGGCCCCCTACTCGTCAACCTGGGCATGTGCCCTGACCAAGAATTGAACTGGCAGCCTCCTGATTCATAGGACAATGCCCAACCAACTGAGCCACACCAGTCAGGCTGGTTCTGTGCAATATTAACAAACCATATATGAAAAGGAAAAAAGAAAAGGAAGGAAGGAAGGAAGGAAGGAAGGGAGGGAGAGAGGGAGGGAAAATAAAACAAGTCAGGGTATTCGCTGGTCAAATTAGAGGAGGCAACTTTTAGTTAAATGCAATATAAAGTTCCTTTGTTATTGGACATCCATGCTCATGATGAGTCACTGAGAAGAGAGAGAAGTGTGTACAGTGTTTTCCAATCCTGCTTTCTCGTGAGTATATACATATTATAGAAAGACTGATCCAGTCCAGTTCCCTCACTATGCATCCACAGAAATCAAGGTCCAAAGAGGTAAATAACATGCCCAAGGCCAGCCAGCTGTTGGGGGAGCAGGGCCAGGTCTAGAACCTGGCTCCTGGCTCCCAGTCAAGGACTATTCCCCCTCTCCCACTATACCAATTAATTAGGAGTGCAGGTGTCTGCCTGATAGAAAAGAACAACAGTGATAAATGAAAAGTCAGTTACAAACTAATTGTTGGAATAAGTAATCTAAATGGGAAATAGTGATGAGACAGAAGTAACTCTTAACAATTTTGCTTAAATAAGAATTACTGACATATTTTTTTATATCTATCCTCTCCATGAAGAACAGTTTTTCACCCCACTTTAGCCCTGACATCTCTGTAGGACTTGTGGTGGAGTGAGGCTTAGAGGAAGGCAGGGGAGGGGCACACTTGGCAAGACAGCTGAGTTGAATAGAAAGCAAGTAATGGTGACCAATTTTCTACCTTGCCTGCTGAGAATCAAAAATGACGGCGGCCTTGCCCTACCCTGTTTGGCTCAGTGGAGCATCAGCCTGCAGACTCAAGGGTCCCAGGTTTGATTCTGGTCAAGGGCATGTACCTTGGTTGCGGGCACAACCCAGTAGAGGTTGTACAAGGGGCAGCTGATCGATGTTTCTCTCTCATTGATGTTTCTAACTATCCCTCTCCCTTCCTCTCTGTAAAAAATCAATAAAATCTATTTTTTTTTAAAAAATGACCATGGCCAAACAGTAGACTTGAAGTACCATTATGAAAATTTATTACTTATAGATCTGATTTTTTTCATTCATATCTACAGGTTGAAAACAGTTTCTCCTCCTAAAATAGTTAATTTTAACATAATAAAGCAGAGGAGAATTGCTAATTTGGTCTATGGAAAGTCTGAATATCTTAATAATGCCATACCTTGAGGGCAGCCTCCTGGGTTTGCCTAAATTCTGCTCCTGCACTCCTAGGATCTAACTTTTGCTATAGCCAGAAGGAGCCTAAGCACTGACAACTAGCTCAAGAAAATGGTAAGGTGCAAAAGATGATCAAAGACTCAGAGGCCATGGGGGAAAGGGGGAATAAATGGGTAATTCAAAGGAGAATCTCCACAGCTCTGAGCTAGAGGACAAGTTCCAGGTCAAAGAATGGAGCCTTCCATAGAGTAAGTGGAATGAGATAGAGGTCAAGGGGTATGGGGCGGGGCGGGGGGGGGGGG
>NW_006297754.1:780136-784821 GCF_000327345.1 Myotis davidii
GGAGATGGCATACCAAAATGTTTTAAACCTTATTCTCACCTATGTTTATGTAATTGAATGGCTAAAAAAAATAGGGCATTGAAGTTGTGGATGGCATAGCTCCTTCCTTCAAATTATGAAACCTAGAATTGAAATTATGGCATCTCATGATAGAAATGATAGGACTGATTTTAGGTAATGCCATAACCCAATCAATCTGTACCCTCCTTCCCCCCTATTGCAGCCACTTTTCTGCAACATTTAATAGTAATGGAATATGTGTTTGGACTTCAAGGAAACTGTCATGGTGAGGAGACAGAAGGAAGCTAGGTAGACAGGGGAGGAACCATGGGGTGAGATATTAGAACATGGAAACCCAGCTGGGCGGAATTACAAGGAAAACTCAGCAGGGCAGGGAAGAAAGGGTGCAGGCAAGCAAGAGACAAATTTTAAAATGTATGGATGTTGCTATGACAGCTTGCAGATAACCAGTCACAAGATAATGAGGCGTATAACCAATACCAAGAATGTTATTAAGGCAGAATTCTTTAAAAGGACCAATCAGGAGCTAGCAGGGCATATATCTGTCCCTAAACTAAAAAGCATGGGCTTTTTCTGTCCCTTCTCTCCCTCTGTCTCCCTCTCTC
Source organism: Myotis davidii (assembly GCF_000327345.1). Taxonomy (NCBI): domain Eukaryota; kingdom Metazoa; phylum Chordata; class Mammalia; order Chiroptera; family Vespertilionidae; genus Myotis; species Myotis davidii. Next base: position 780,763 of record NW_006297754.1, read on the forward strand.
CCCCTCCCATGTGCTAGTTTCCTGGCTCCTCTTGTGGGGGATACTCCCTTGCGCCCACGTGGCTTATGGCTATGTAGGGCTCTACAGATGAACTAATAGTCTTTTATTCACATGGGTGCTGAACTATACCCAGCTGCAGCATGACCTGCTTTTGGAATTCTAGCTGCACCTTTTCCAGGATGGGTTTCTCTCAATGAACCTTGCTTCCACTAACCATTTTTATCTGCAAATCCATTCTTTGGTTTTTGAGACAATGAATTCAGACTCAAACACCCCACCTTTTGGTTTCAATGGGACTCTTAGATAAGACAAACTAATCTGTGTTCCAATAGAAATGCCAATTTTGAAAGAGATGTGTGAGGAGGCAGGGAGTGAGAGACTTTGAGAAGCAAGCTCAATTAACTGGAAAGCCCCTTGCCCACAAAAGGGAGGGAGAAAAGATACAACTTCTCATCAAAAAAGAACACAGGTCTCAATCTGAAGGCCACCAAGGCACATTACTGAGGTGAGGGATTACATACAGTAGCCCCCCGGCACTCCTTATCCGCGGTTTCACATCCCAAGATTTCAGTTACCTGTGGTCATCCATGTGGAAAAATATTAAATGACAGTCTGGTCTATGCTTCTATGTCTCTGGATCTATTTTGTTCATCCATTTATTTTTTTCATTAGATTCAACATCTGAGTGAAATCATGTGATAAAAATATTAAATGAAAAATTCCAGAAATAAACAATATCATATTTTTAAATTGTGTGTCATTCTGAGTAGTGTGATAAAATCTTACGCTGTCCTGCTCTGGCCCACCCCAGACATGAATCATCTCTTTGTCCAGTATCTCCACACTGTATATGCTTCTTCCCACTAGTCACTAAGTAGCTGTCTAGGTTATCAGATCAACTGTGGTGGTATCTCAGTGCTTGTGTTCAACTAACTCTTATTTTACTTAATAATGGCTCCAAATCGCAAGAGTAGTGATCCTGGCAACTTGGATATAAACAAGAAGGGTGAATGCAGTACAATAAGATATTTTGAGAGGGACAGAGACCACATCTACATAACTGTTATTACAGCACTAGAGGCCCAGTGCACAAAATTCATGCATGGGTAGGGTCCCTAGTGGCTGCTTGCTGCCGGCTGCCAGCTGGGGTCTTCCTTCATTCCGCACTAATGGTCAGTGCATGTCATAGCAAGCTATTGAACTCCTGGTCACTCAAACTCCTGAGGGGACACTTTTCATATTAGGCTTTCATAAATATACTAGAGGCCCGGTGCACAAAAATTTGTGCACTCGGGGGGGTCCCTGAGCCCAGCCTATGCCCTCTTGCAGTCTGGGACTCCTCGGAGGATGTCAACCTGCTGGCTTAGGCCCGCTCCCTAGGGGGGTCAGGCCCAAGCTGGCAGTCAGACATCCCTCATAGGATAGAGGCCTGGAGCATGGGTGGGGGCCAGCTGGTTTGCCCTGAAGGATGTCCTGGATCAGGGTCGGGTCCTCACTGGGGTGCCTGGCCAGCCTGGGTGAGGGGCTGATGGCTGTTTACAGACTGACCAAGCCCCCCGGCGACTGAAGCTCCCAGCCTTTCCTTTTTTTGTTCTTGTTTTTTATTCACTCCAGCTCCGTGGCCATGGCAACTGGAAGCAGGTATCTGGGGTTTATTTACCTTCTATAATTGAAACTTTATTGCCTTGAGAGGAGGCAGCAGCTGTCTGGGAAGCTTGACTTCTTCCATTGCTGGGGCAACTAAGCCTCCTGCTCTTGGCCAGCTGGAAGCAAGTATCTGGGGTTTATTTATCTTCTATAATTGAAACTTCGTTGCTTTTAGTGGAGCTCAGAGCTGGCCGAGAAGCTTGGCTTCCTCCATCATTGGAGCAACCAAGCCTCCTGCTCACTCCAGCTCTGTGGCTGCTGGCCGCCATCTTGGTTGGGTTAATTTGCATATAGTCGCTCTGATTGGCTGGTGGTCGTGGCTTAAGGGATAGCAAAGGTATGGTCAATTTGCATGTTTATCTATTATTAGGTAAGACTAGAGGCCCAGTGCACAACTTTGTGCATAGGTGGGGTTCCTTGGTCTGGCCGGTGACCAGGGCTAATGGGGGCCAATGGGGCCTGCAAGCCAGGGAGGAACCTTGGGAGGGCTCCGGGGCATGTCTGGCCCTCTCGCCCACTCCCAATTGGCCAGACTCCAGAAGCAAACTAACCTACCAGTCAGAGCATCTTCCCCCTGGTGGTCAGTGCACGTCATAGTGACTGGTCAAGCAGTCGACCAAACGGTCAGACACTTAGCATATTACACTTTTATTATATAGGATAGATATTGTTATAATTGTTCTATTTTATTATTAGTGATTGTTGTTAATCTTTTACTGTGCCAAATTTATAAATTAAACTTTGTGATAGGTATATATGTATAGGATAAAACATAGCATATATAGGATTTAGTACTATCCTTGGTTTCAGGTATCCACAGGGATCTGGGAATTTCTAAAGAATAAGGCAGGGGAAGGGGAGGCTACTGTATTAGCACAAACAACAAATATATTGTTTGTGAAATGCTGACTGTTCCCTAAAATAGTTAAGCTACTAATTCTAACAGGAAACAACAGACAAATCCTTATTGAGAGATAATCCAGCCTCTAAGAATGCCTCTTTTCACAAATTCTCCTTCTCCCACTTTTTAAGTTGGGTGAGTTGGAATTATCCTTCTGGAGAAACTCAACAAGATTTCTGTTTGTCTTTGTACAAAGAAGACAGGGCGCTCAGAAAACTCATCCTGCAACCAGCAAGGAGGCAGAGGGCCCCGGCAGGGCAGGCTCTGCAGCTACACTGGTGGGTCTCCACCTGAGTTTGTCCTTCAGAGTCCTGAGAATGACTATTCCATAATTCTCTCACCTGATTAATTTTTAACTCTGAGCATAATTACACTCTTCCGAAGGTAAATCGGTCTTATAAATCAGTCGTGGCTGACAGTTCCCTCTGCACAGCACAATTGTCTTGGGTGCAGTGGGGGGAATGCTGGCCAAAGTGCTGACTCTTCCACCTTCTCTCCCTTCCAGGCTGCCAGTCCCTTCCCAGAGCAGAGACCCTGCACCCTGTAATGGGATGATGGGGAAGCAGGAGGCTGACCTGAGGTTTGCAGAGGGTGTGATTTCCTTTTAAAGCAAGGCGAACGGGAGATGGGGAGAAGGAAGCTTACAGACTTCTCTGTTAAAGCTGTGCTGAACTCTAGCCTTCTGGCAAGCTGCGGCAAGCCGCCAATTTGAAGTGTGTGAGCTTTAATCTGCTTCTGGCCTGATGGGCTCTCGCGTCCACAGGGAGCTGGGAGGCATCCATTAGGCCGGACCAAGGAGATGGAGCGTCTAGGAAATATGTTAATACGAAGCCCTCCCCGCATGCCTGCCCCTGCCCTTGCCTTGTCTGACAGCCTCAGAAAGTGACATTTCAGGAGTGTGCTGTTCCTATCAGAGCTCCCCAAAATCACATCTTTTCATTGTATTAAACTCTTTTTTCTTTGAGGACTGCAATGAGCAATTCACTTGTTAAAAATATGAGGTGGTTTTTTTTGCTTGTTTTTAAGTATAAGTTGGGATGGCTTTGTGCACAGAAAAACCCACTTAACTTCTTAAACAATGTAATCACTAATCCTTTGTTTTTAAAATGAATATATGAAATATTAAGTTATAAATTTTAAAATCTAGTGTATTTTAGGAGTTTAATTTCTACCTATCAATTTTATTCAATTTATAAGTGTAGGAAATTTAGCAACAATTTTAAAAGGGAAACTTTGGCTAATATTTGGACCCAGTTACAAAATTTTGTGACATATTTCACTATTCTAAATTGGATTTATCAATTGTATATATATTCTTTCCTATTTAAATTCAACTTTCAGGTTAACAAACTTTCCAGTTTATCTACACTAATAAAAGACAAAGATGATAATTCGCCATACCTTCGCTATGCCTGAAGCCACGCCCACCAGCCAATCAGAGTGACTATATGCAAATTAACCCAACCAAGATGGCGGCCAGCAGCCATGGAGCTGGAGCAAGCAGGAGGCTT
>NW_006297754.1:785314-797989 GCF_000327345.1 Myotis davidii
GGGGTGATCAGGCTGGCAAGTGGGGCAGTTAGGGGTGATGAGGCAGGCAGGCAGGTGAGCAGTTAGGAGCCAGTGGTCCTGGATTGTGAGAGGGATGTCTGACTGCTGGCAGTCAGACATCCCCTGAGGGGTCCTGGATTGGAGAGGGTGCAGGCCAGGCTGAGGGACGACCCCTCCCTCCAGGTGCACAAATTTTTGTGCACCGGGCCTCTAGTTTTAGAATAGCAACCCTTATAAATTAAACTTCATACTATTGAAGCAGGAATTTGGGGAGAACATAGGCAGGCTTAGGGATTTTTTAGAATTGGGGTCCATGGAAAAGCACAGGACTGCAGCCTGGGAGCAGGTACATTTCCATAACACAAGGAAGCCAGGTGCAGTTACATCTCCATAAGAGAAGGGAGCAGCAACAGTTGCATTTCCATAAGACAAGGGAGCTGGAAGTAGCCAAGAAAGGTCTATATTTACAAAATAAAGAAGAAGGAAGAAAACCCAGAAGGAATAGGAGAACAATGAGGGAGGAGAGCTTCACAAGTCTTATGTGAGGTTTGACCTTTGAGCTAAGGGGGTTGCTATAGTGACCAATTCGAAGGGAAATATTGACCAATCAGAGGGGATATCAGGACACAGGAACTGCAGCCTATATAAACCATAGGGAAAAGGAACTCGGTGGGACTCTTCCCCCTCCCTACATGGGAGTCAGTTCTGTGGGAATCTTTCCCTCTCCCCATGTAGGGTTTTGTACCTATTCTTCAATAAAATTCCATCTTTGCTATACAACCTTATGTCCGTGGATTCATTTTCCGATTCCGGTGGACAAAGTATCTGGGTTCCAGTCCAAAAATTCGGTATCACTCTGGGGAAACCCAAATTCTCTTAAATGTCCAAACTGAGTGTAGATTTAGTCCAATATGAACTAAGAATTACAAGTAGGTATGAATTATGCAGTTAACATGTTCAGTTGGAATTACAAACTGACCTGTTATTTTGACAAAGTCCAATTGTCTTAAATATCATTATACTTAAAATGTAAAATATGGTCATATTTCTTAATGCTAAAATATCAATACTATGCATATGTTGTTAAAAATATTCCCATACTTATTTCTAAATCTACCTCAAGTTAAAATTTTCTTATTAAGAAACAAAATATATCTTAGATATAGTTTGGGGATTGTTTTTCTAAAAGAATGGCCTCAGCTTGTGAAAGCTTCTTAAATAACCAGAGGATATTGGTCATACTTAGTGGTCTGCAATCTTGATAGGAAATGAGAAGTGCTGTTAATAGTGGCTACATCAACAACTTCAGAATCTGAAGAAGATGGCCATGTAGCACATGTCTTTTGGTTTTTGAAACACATCATTACCCTATTTGTAATTCAGCTTAGAGTTTGCAACCAAACCCAAAATAACTATAATAGTCAAGTGAATGCTTACATATATTTTATTCTTAAGTTATATATGCTTTTTGCTCTAAGCCTCAAGTTTTAAAAAGTCATGGAAGCAAAAGCATTTTTTTAAAAAATTATGGAGAACTTCAAACATATACAAATCTTTTAAAAGGAACAATGAGACCCTGATTTCTACACCCACCCATCACTCAGTTCTAACGATCATCAGCTCCTGCCTAATCCTGTCCCAGGCTCATATTTATCCATTTCTTCCCCCTGCATTATTGTGAAGCAAAACTTAGATATCAGGTCTTTTTATTTATAAGGAATAAGAACTATTTTTTAAAGAAAACACAGTGACTTACCATTACCACACCTGAAAAAATGATCAAATATCCAGTGTTTGAATTTCTGATTCTTTCATGAATGTAATAAAATTTTGTGGTACATTCATTTGAATCAGGATCTGAAGGAAATTTTTTTAAATCCACACTTTGCAATCAGTTGATGTGTCTTTTAAATATTTTTTTAATGTTTAAGAGTCTCCTCAACTATCTTTTTCTTGCAATTTATTATTGAAGAAATGAAGGATTTATCCTACAGGGTTTCTCTCATTTTAGATTTTGCTGTTTGCATTATTTTTGTGTAGATTATAAGTTTTTTCTATATATATATATACCTTATAAATTATAATTTTTGGTAAGATTACTTTATAGAGGGTGTGATAATCCAAATTACAGCACATAATATCTATCTTTCCTATCTCTTTGTCTCTTTTCTTTGGTATTAAGAGACATTGATGAGGTTTAAGTTCTTAGATCCATTTATTCTTCTGCAAAAGATAGATCCTTTTTCTCTCCTGTTTGGTTGCCTAATAGTACAGAAAATATTGAGATAGGATCTTCCAATAATAATCAATTATATTTTTATTATGAATGCAGGGATTAAAAATAAAAGAGATAGACAGCCCTGTTTCCAGATGTCTTGCTCTCCTCTAAGAAACCATCCTTTCCAGCTTGGTTAGCCTACCCGTCCATGCCTCAGGAACCCTGATTTTAGGAGAGAGTTAACAGGAAGGCATTGAGGGAAAGACCTCTTAGGAAACTTTAATATCCTGTGCTCTAGAAAATGAAAACTACCACCTTTTTATGATTGCTATGTCTGAATAAAAATAAAAAAATTTATTGGTGATTTTTATGTGTTAAAATCTATGCAAAACATTTTAATTTTATTAACACATATTAACTTATTTAACCCATGTATTGATAAAATTACTATACCCATTGTACAGATGAAGACACTGAGGTACAGATAATTAAATCAAGTGGCCACCATAATCCAATAAATCTATAGAAAATATAGCTTTAGATTCAGAACCTGAGTCCCTAACAGCATGTTTTTGCTTTTGAAACTCAGTGTATGAATTCTAGAAATGAAATAACTCATCTATGAAGTTTTGAATAGCAGGAACTTTATATCCCTGCATAGCATTGAGAAAACAAGAAAAGCAATTCATACAGATCAAGCACTAAAGCAATAAAAAAATTATTTCTGGCAAAAGGAAAAGAAAATCTTATTTTTAAATGAAATATAGAGTGTTCACTTTAGAATGTACAGCACTACATTTTAAAGAACAACCTGAATTTTAAAGACAATTGAAAACCAGCATTGTAGAGTAGAACATTTAGTTGAAATCAGACACAACAAGGTAGAAATCCAGCCTCTACAACTTACTAGCAATATGGCCTTAGTACTTACAATATCCCTGAAGCTTGGTTTCTGACTCTGGAAAATGGGATGACTAACATCAATTTCTCCATTTAATCACTGAATTGCTAGAAGCCACCTTATACATATTCAATAAGTAATGGTTTCTGATCCCTTATATTATTGAGAATTTTAATATTCTCTCCACTGCATGTATTTTTTCAGTTAATTTTTAATTCTGAGGAAAATTAAATAAACTTATATTAGTCTCTGAATGTAAGTTTTGCTTTTAAAAAAGAATAATTAATTTTGTTATCTTACCTGGGCCAATTCCTTTTAGTTCTGCTGAGTTTCCTAGGAAACAGGTAGTGGAAAATATAAGGCAACTACTTCCGTTAGATGACACTTTGTAACATGGTGTGACTGTAGGAAGTGCTGAGCAATGGAAGATACTGGTTATATAGAGTGGAGAAGTCGAAAGCAGATATAAGAGGCTTTATTTTGGATCCCTCTATCAAAGTAAGGCAATGGCAGAAGGAGAACTTCCACGCCACAAAACAGAAAGGAATGGAAGAAGTATTGACACAGTCAATAACAAAGGCTTTGAATTCATTGGTCAATTGTGCACATACACAATTTGTGTTTGTTAAAGAACACACATATGCACACACACACACGCATACACACACTACTCATTTCAATATCCTATCAACTAAGTCATGCCTGGTATTAAAATATTGATCCTTTGTTCCATGTGCTAGTCCCATGCACTTGCCATTGCTCACTTCCTATACCAGCACATTTGCAAGTCCTTGATGACACTTTTAAGCCAAGCTTCCAGGCATACCAGCACCACAGCATGAAATAGGAGCGTGAGACCAGGTTGGCTTCTACACCCATTCAAGATGAACGGGTAAGATTTTGCTCAAAACACTCAGGTGCAAGAAGTGTGACATCATCTATATAAAAAAAAAATCAGCCCTGACTTGTTTGGCTCAGTGAATAGAGTGTCAGCCTGTGGACTCAAGGGTCCCAGGTTTGATTCCGGTCAAGGGCATGTACCTTGGTTGCGGGCACATCCCCAGTAGGGAGTGTGTAGGAGGCAGCTGATCGATGTTTCTCTCTCATCGATGTTTCTAACTCTCTATCCCTCTCCCTTGCTCTGTGTAAAACTATCAATAAAATACATATTTTTTAAAAAATCAAAATGTATATGATCATGTGACTCTGCTTCCAGTTGCTCATGTGTAACAAGCCCTATACTTGCCAGAGAGCTTAAGGAAGGCTTCTATTCACAAGTAAAGAATTTCTACTTAGATTCCAGTTCTCCACATCTTGTGATCAATTTAAATGAAGGAGATTCTTCCTATTTGTCTAGCTGTAACTTAGGGAATTTTGTCATTATTCAATCACTTAACAAATGGTTTATGGAGCCCATTCTAAGTGCCAGGCACTGTCCTAAATAGAGAGTATGAATAAAACAGACAAAAATCCCTACTACCCTGAAACTTATTTGTCCTTATTTTCTACTAGAGGCCTGGTGCAGGAATTTGTGCATGGGTGGGGTCCCTCAGCCTGACTGGTGATCGAGGCCTATTGGGGGCCAGTGGCTGGGGGAGGGACCCGAGGAGTTTGGCTGGCCAGTCAGGGGGCTGGCCAGGGGGAGGGGCCACTGGGGTTGGCCAGCCGTGTGAGGTTGGCTGTGGGAGTGCATTGACCATCAGGCCTGCATTGAGTGTCTGCCCCCTGCTGGTCAGTGTGCGTCATACCTACCATCAGGTCATCCAGTCCTAACGGTCGCTTAGGCTTTTATATATATATATAAAAGAGAGAGAGAGAGAGAGAGAGAGAGAGAGATCTAAAAAGAATATAAAAATATGTTTATAAAAAAAAATTTGTTCCCAGTAGAAAAGAAGTACAGAATAATCAATGCTAAGGAGAAGTAATGAAGCAGGAAAAATGACATAGCGTTAGGGTGAAGGGTTAACATTTTAGAAAGAATGGCCAGGGCAGGCCTCACAGAGAAGGAAGTCAGAGATTAGCCAGGTAACTCGTGGGAGAAACATGGAGCATGAAGGCCATGAGGTGGGAGCAAGCCTAGCAGGCAAAAGAGTGGGACCAAAGTGGAGTGAAAGAATGAGAACATGATAGCGGTGAAGTCAGAGTTAAAAAGGACTAGATAATAGAAGGCCCTGCAGATATAAAGACTGTGGCATCAGAGTGGGATACAGGTCTCTGTCATTCAATCACCCTCTGCCCACCAGTCTGCGGGAAGCTCACTTTCTTTCTTAGGGGTCAGCCCCTCTACTTTAAGAGCCCAGTCTCTATTTGTCCCCACAGGACAGGGAGGGGTCAATTTCAGGCAATCCACCTAGAAACACAAATGAAAGCCTTGAAGCAATGTGTCAGAACTCCTCTTTTCTGCCTGAAGGGAAATGAGGTATAAAATATCCTGATGCAAGAGAGACCAGAACTCACACCTATGGCTTCACCTTCTAATCCTGAAAAGAAAGGAAGGTGATGGGAGATAGAACACAGAAATCAGCATTTTATCTCTTCATTCTGTGGCCCTGGAGATCCAGGCTCTGCGGACACCACCTGCCATAGAGTATGGAGCTTAACAGGGTCCTTGGTAATTACTGATTTGCTCTCCATTTCACCTTCTTTGAACTGTGACCTCTATGAGGAAAAGACTGAGCTTTATTTAATTTTTCATCTTTAGCTTCCATAACATAGCTTGTCACAAATAGGTGTTCGCCAAATGATTGTTGAATAAGTGATATCAGTGAATTGCAGGGATAATAAATACTCATGTCTCTGTCAAAGAATCGGTTGCTCATGAAAATCAAAGAAAAAGACGAGGCAATGTGATATGGTGTAGCCCATCTTGAATGGGTGATGCGAAAATGTCATAGGACTACTGTGTCAAAAACTACTGGTTGTCCCCAAGATCCATTCTTCTCATCTAAAGTTCCATAATTTTTAGGTAGGCTTAGGTGCGCCCATGAATCTTGGTGTGGTCATGTGATCAAATTATGGCCATGGGATATTTTCAATGTATGGAAAGATGATGTGTATCTTTCAGAGGAAGAAAGGTGTGGTCCTGTAGCCCTTCGTACTGGCTAGAATGAGGATGTGATAATGAGTCATCTTGGATCATGCTGACCACGAAATATTCTTTGGTTGGCACAGTAAAGAGAGAGGAGAGCATGTCCCTGATACTATCAAACCTCTAAACCAGCACTGCACTGCTAATGCCTGCACTGTGGAAATCATTGTCGCTGTGGGTCTTGATTACAGTAGGTCAAGCCCTATCCTAACTGAGACTGTTGATCATTCAGTTCTCCGACATTATTAGGACTGACTCTTTTAAGCACCAGTATTTTACTAAGGTAAATTGTGAGTAAGCATATGCTGGGAGCCGGTCCATCCTTGCTGTTTCAAGGGACCTGGCATATATGGCATACTGTTCTTAATATGTTTGCTTACTTTCTTGGCACTATGTGTTTTAACCAAGGTCACCTCTCTGAGAAAGGTTGTTTCCCCAGGTAGGGATTTTCCCCTGAAGTTAGGGACGGAATAAAACCTCTTAACTAAGTGCCAGGCAGGTGGATGAAACTCCTTAACTAAGTGCCAGGCAGGTAGTTAATCACTACAAACAATCATGCTTAAGCTACATAATCTTTACTCCCTGGAATGGAGATAAGAAACGCCCTAACCTCTGTAATAGAAATTGACAGGATTAAAATGAACTGGTATAAATACGGATGTAACAAGACAATAAACGGCAGAACTTCGCTGGAGATCCAGACCAGAACTTGGCTGGAGATCCTGGCTAGGCTGCTGATCAACTGAACGCTGTCTCCGTGTCATTCCTTCTTTGCTGACTCCGTCCCCACCTTTGGGGACCCCTGGACCTGCTGGGGTTGGACCCCAGCAGCATAGATAATGTTTACAAGAACTTCAAAACCATCTAACTGAATAATTATTTAGAAAAAAATCATAATGGTTTTACCCTTAATTTGCCACAAAATAACTGCAAAAATATGAATGTTTTGGGTCCTGTCTCATGTGCAATTAAAATATAACATCATTCACTGCATTTCTTCTTCAATTTGGCAAAAAATCATAGAATGTTTTAAAAATGTCCATTTTCTCTACCTCCCATATCTGTCTACTTACCAGACGTGGGGGTCGGGGAGCGGTCTATGTTGACACAGCAAAGATAAAGTTACTCAAAATATGATAAACTCAACCAGTAGAGAAAAACAAGGCAACCCTGAGTGCTGCAGATTCCATAACCTAAATGTTTTTTTTCTGATTTATTCTTTACTCTGTCACCCCATTGCCACTTCCTCTTAGTCCTCTGAAAACAAATTTACTGCCTCTAATTTCAGCTTCTTCCAATTAAGCCATTGCAAACCTGAGTGATTTTTTAAAAAATAGAAATACAACTATATTGTTTGGCTGTTCAAGAATGCTTTAAAGATCTCTAATATCTTCAAGATATAGTTCCAAATCCATAAATAGAAAACTTTTTGTGATCTTGCCTCTGCCTTCTTTGTAGCCCATCTTCCTTCATAGTCTTTTCACTTCCTACCCTATTGAGCTACTCCTTCCACAAATTCTGCACACTCCCATGTTTATGTCTTTATGTATGCTCTTTTTATTGACTTTAGAAGCATTTCTTCCAATGTGTCTTATGAAAATTTCCTAGTCTTCCTTACCTTTAATATTTTGTGTGGTTTCCCCCTAAGAATTGGTGGGCCCAGGGCAGGCCACCCCAAAATGTCCTACAATGGCATATTGATTACTTTGAATGAAATTTGACAAGCAGCCAGTGCCAGAAGGGCACATTGACCCTCTTCTGTCTCCTTGAACGCAGGAAATAAATCGTCCCTGTGAAAGGTGCTTTCCTTGCTCCAAGGGGGCTCAGATAGACACCTTTAGCACTCGAGTCAAGGAATCCAGGACCAAAAGCTTCCATAAGCAAATCTTATTACTCCTTTGTTAATGTACTACCCAAGTCCAAACTTTGTTCAGATTCCTCACTAATACACACCCAAACCTAAGTGTCCTGTCAATTCTTCAAAAATTTATTGATTTTTGTCTAAAAAGTACAAAAGTTGTCTGGTTAGATCATTTCTCTGAGCATTAGATCATGATCTTGAGCATTATCTATGATCTCCTGTATGCATGTATTAAATTGTGGGGGGTTTTTTTTTCCTCATTTTAATCTGGTTTTCTGTCAACTTCATTGCTAATCCAGCCACCAGAACACAAGGGAGGTAAGGGTAAGAATTCCCCGCCTTCCAACAGACTCGTTCTTCCACTGTGTTCCTGGAACATCCTCTAAAACCGCTATAAAGGGAGTCAGAACTCTACTGTCTGTGTATCTGCTCCTCTTCAATAAATCTTTACAGGCTCTTGAAGGCAAGCACCATGAGTCTGTACCTTTTTTATCTCTGGTGTCTAGCACCATGCCTGCCATAGAGTAAACATTTGATAAATACATGAGACCTGATTCTATAACTCCCTCCACATATCAAACAACAGCAACAAAAAAATCTCCCTTTTGTCACATTGGTAGTTTTGGCTTGAAATATCCGGAATATTGACTCAACTTTCCCTTTTCAGTTGACTCTTCAAGTCGAAGTAGGGCAGTTCCAGAAAGGACAGAAGGCATCTACAAAGAACCCTTGCCAACACTGATCAGGTAACCAATCCAGAAAGGCTCGGAAACCCTTTCCTATTACATTTAAAGAGACATTGCCTTTGCTATTACAGAAATCCGAATCAGAACAGAAGGATTTCTGCAAACTCAGAATTCTTACTATGCCTGTTAATACCATGGCAGAGAAATACAAGCAAAATTGTCATAGTTGTGAAAAATAACAAGTTTAATTGGCAGAATTAAACTTCTGATAGCCAAAGCTATATCAAGGTGGCTGAAGTCCTTTTGGAGCTGAAATGGCTTGGATAACAGAAACCACATCTGATGTATTTTAAGGTCTTCTGTTACCATATGTGCTCCACTCATAGTGACAGATGGGTATTGATATTTTTTCTCAACTGCACAAAAGCTAGCTGAAGCATATGCAAAACTCTTAATGGCATTAAAGTTTTGCCAATTAAAAACATGTTCAAGCATTTGATATAGCACTTTGATAACATGTTGCCCAAGTTCCATTCTGAATTTTAAATCATGGCTTTTATTACATTGTTTGTCAAGCTAGTGTGAATAAAACAATTATCGCATAGGTTATATTTTTAGTCCTTTTATCATTTTGGCACTTGTCAAAATTAATGATGAAAAAGCAGTAGAGTTATGACACAGTAATAGATAATGGGAAATATTAAGTTACAAGTAGTATTCATGAAAAAAACCAGGTTTCATGGTTTCCCATATATTACTAAACATATCGGGATGGCGGGAGAAGGGAGAGGGGAGAGTAGGCCATTAAAAAAACTAGTCCCCTCAACTTATTAAGCAGTTATATATATTTTTAACAAAGCATAAAATTTAGAGCAATTCCTAATTCATGGAATGATGGGATGATTTTATGAGAATAAAATTGTCTGCATTGTCTTAGCCAGTCTGTGGCTTTGTTTATCTCTTTGTTTTATATCAATATTTTAAGGGGCTTTTAATTTGTTTCCTGCTCCCTGGGCTGGGCTGTAGACCTGTTTCTCTCTCTCTGAATGTTTGAGTAAGATCTGAGAAAGGCATTTTACCTTTCCATCATCCTGTTTCTCCATTATCTATGCGTATGAATATAAATGAGTCATTGGACTTTCTCATAGGATGGTGAAAATTTTCAAATGAGTGCACTCGCATATTTCAATATGTTTGCTGGTTTTCTCATTAACTCATTTCATAAACTTCCCTTTGCCATGTTGCTACCTTTTTTTTCAATGACCTCAGAAGATATTAAGAGGAGGGAGGGGGGAAAAAAGAGATGAAACAAGTCAATAAGAACGTTCCAAAATGAATCAGCACAAGACTATTTTTAAATCCCTTCAGAATCAATCAGGCAAATTTATGGGAATGACTTTTGAAGTTAATTTCTGTGAGGAAATGTGATATTCAGAAAGGTGAAAACCATTGCCTAAAGCCTGAGTCAGTTGACAGATCCTGGGTTAGAACCCCCCTCTTCTGACCCTTATAGGGAAATAGTGCCTTTGCACCCCATTGCCTGACACAAATTGCTGTTCTGCCTTCCAAATGGAACAATACTTTTCTACATCTAAATACAATGCCTACCTGCTCCAGGGGCCAGGGTAATCTTGATGGTGGGAACCAAAAAGCCACATAAAATCAGCAATGAAACTATAAGAAAAAACCATGAATGTCTCAGTTTAGAAATCCCTGGTTAACAGCAATGATTAGACATGAGCAGCGGCAATATTCTTAAAGGACAATAGACTGAAAAGGGAAAAAAGTCAACTGTTCTTCCACCTCAGTTCCAGTTTTGCATGCAATGGAGAGGCTCCACAATGCCCATCGCCAAGTTGGTAGGCTAGAGTTTTTATAGAGACGAACAGAAATATTCAGTCCATTCTAACCATGGAAAGTGCGGCCAAAATCCGAAAGCCTGAACGCTGCAGGAATGAGTGAACAGTTGGCTCCTACTTCTGAATAGGCTCTGGCAGTGGTGTTGCATGTAGCTAGGTCGCATTTTGCAAAATAGAAGCCATTATCTTTAGCATATCAACCAGACAAAATTAAATTGCAATTACATGGAGACATCCAAAAGCAAGCTATTTTTTCTTCAATTAAATTCAAAGAAGTGTAATCGAGATTACCAATTTGAAAAGAAGTTTAGACAAGCAATAAATGTGGCTAGAAGAAACATGGAATTAGAGATTTTAAAACCAGCAGTCTGAATTTTAATGACTGGTAAATACTATTTCAGAAACCCAAGTAATGTACATTTTTTTCAGCTTTAGATTATGGGAAAGGAATGTGAATATTCTTCACATTTCACTGATTTATTAACTAAATTATTTCATTAATAGATTTTCATTTGCTTTTTAAGGAGTAAATATAAGGTTAGCATAATCAAAAAATGTTGCACGTAGCTCATACACTGTTAGAAAACTGCTTACCCAAAGAAATAGATGCATGCCATTTTACTCTGCAGTCTTCTTGAATATGAGAATCAGGACTCTGCTGAGGGAGAAAAATATTTTTAGAAGAGATAAAAATCAAATCAGCTGCTGTGGAGACTTTGAAAGAAAAGCCTGTAGCTATTTAAGAAGGGCCGGAAGAAAAGGTAAAGAAAAGGGCATTGCCCAATGACCACATCCTTTCTGGGGGAACTTCAGTGCTTTTCTGTTTTACAGCCACTTGATTAGATTCTAATCCAAGGAATTCATAGCCAGTTAACTTCATAAACCTGCATCTAAAATGTTGACCCACTAGACTGGAAAGTGAACTGAGAAGAAGTTTTTAAAAATTCCAATCTTCGATGAAGTGTCATTCTGGCCACACTAAAAGGGGAATCAGCAATTCCCCTTCAGCACAACCCTTTGTCCTCTCAGCTCTAATGATGAGCAACCTGGTTCCTTCCCGAGATGCGCTGCCACAGGAGAATATGAAGGCAAAGGCACTTTCATAAACCTGTTCTCCAAAGTCTAGGTGAGTGTGTGCACCTTACACACATACATACCCTACTTAGGAGAGAGAAAGAAATTAAATGTTTATTTATTTTTTTTAATTCTGAAAAAAAAAATTTACATGAGGTCCCACAAAAGGAATTTTAAGTATCATGCTATTCACTTTAAGGCTGGTGTTAACTTTATATCTGCAGGAAGTTGGTCTAACCATTTCCTTACTTGTCTATTTTGGTGTAAATTTCACAAATAAGCCAATGGGAAGGATACGTTCATTGAACAATGTGCTGACAAGTTTCCTTCTAGGTCAGATGTCATTCAACCTCTGCCCATAGCACTGAGAAACCTTTTAAGTTCAGTTGTACAAACGAGGAATTTTAACATGTCATTACCTCTAAAGAGCTTCAAATCCAAAGATCAGTGCCTCCCTTTCAGCCACTTAGGTCACACATAGATATATACTTGGCATCACCTTGATGGATCCAGACACTCTTTGCCTTATACATAAATAACTCCAACCTCCCCTTGACTGACCTTTTATAATCCAATTTCTCATCTCTGCAATTTGTTCCTCAGTTTCCATTGGCCCTCCATAGTAAATTTAAGTCACTGAGTGCAGCTAGAAGGCTCTCCATTTATCACCTCTACCAGACCAATCTGAGAGAATGACAATCTATAATCGGCCTTGTAAATAAATAGAAAGCTAACATTTGGAAGAGATAAGGCAGCTGCCAAAGTTGGCTGATATCCAAGGCAGTACATAGTTTAATCAGTTGGAGAAAATGTTAGGGTCGCCGAAGGAGGAACGCACAAGGCCCAAAGTGGTAAAAAAAATTATAAATTTCCTTCAGGACCAGCATTTGCCAACCAGTTTCTCAGGGAAAACATGCTGCTGAAACCCCTTGCTCCAACCATGAGGAATCTATATAGTGTTCCAGCCAACTACAATCAAAGTCCATCC
>NW_006297754.1:798103-824832 GCF_000327345.1 Myotis davidii
TCTATAAAAAACAAAAAAGCTGGAATGTTAAGACTGATCAAATAATGGAATCAATACTCCCTCTCCTGAGAAACTGAACTTTAGATCATTTTGCAACCAACATTCTCTTTTGCTTAGACAAAATTCCATTTGCTAAGACCAGTAACTTTCCCCTCTGGACTTGCCCAGCATCCAAACCTCTCCAGAGACTTCCCAGATGAAAAAGCCCGCCTAGAGTCCTTTACAATCCCTGACTCCTCGTCCCTGGGTGCGTATGCCATTTTGGGGCTCAGCCCATCTGGTTTCCAGATGACCTAATAAATTCATAATTCGTTACCCATTTCAGACTTGTGCATACTTTCTTCCATGACCCTAACAGAAAGAAACCTGAGATCAAGAGCATCTTCTAGGTGCAAAATTTCCTATAGGTACCAGAAAGAAAGAAACACGGGCTGTGTATTTCAGTTTACCCTGAATATCAAAGCCTTCCTGAAGATAAACCAAGCATGGGACTAAAAGCAGATGGATTGCTCATTTATTTATTAATTTATTTACTTATTTATTTATTTATTTTTATCTTATTTACAAGCCCATAAAAATAGTTTAACTAACAAATGAACCAACTCATTTTCTGGCCTGGATCTGTTACAGTTGGACATGACAAATACTGTGCAGATGTTGGCTAAATTGTGTCTGCTTCCAACAGAAGGTCAATAAACTGAGAAAACTGGCTTTGTGTTTCATACAAATGTATTGATCCAAATCTTAGAAATGAAAATAAACCATAGTAGGCATAACCGAGACCTGAGATAGGGAGAAAGAGCCAAACATTTTCCTCCTGCCTTCTCCAAGAATAACTATAATTTCTCCACAAATTAATTTACATTTTGGAGAGGGCCAGTGGTTGTTAAAGAAGAGGGGGAGAACAAAGTAATGATGGGGGAGATTAGGGGAGGAAGAGAACAAAAGAAGAAAGGGTGAAAAACTAAAAACAGTGTGGCTATACTACTCTCAAAACAACTCTACAGAATTCCCACTGCTTCTTTCCCTCCTCTCTTGCACATCTACACTCTTCTCAAATTGTAGGACTATAAAAAGTGTAAGTTAGCTGTGCAAACATCTGTGCTTCATTTGCTTAACCCCTATAGCAATAATCTTATGTTTTTCTCCCTTAAGGTCCCAATGCTTAGGATTCTAAAACCAAAACAATAAGCCAGAGAGAAATAATGTCACAAGACATCTCTGGGTGTCCTGTGATCATCTTTAAAATGATCTTAATTCTTTTAGGTCTCCAGGATGTTACTTAATATATATACCATTTTACTATGCTAAATGGCATTTTACAAAAACAAATGTACCAGGATAGTATAAATAGGACACTAAGAACATTTGATTTGGCTGGACTTTGATTTTTTTAAATACTAAAATACATACAAAAATGTCAAGTATTCAAATTATTTAGAGATTATCACACTTTATGATGGCTCTCTTCATATAAAATACATATAAGTGGTGCCAGCCTTAATGAGATATATGCTGGGTAAGAAAAGTATTATTTTATGTTTGATTTATTTGAAGATCAGTCTACCACAGACTTATTCAGAACAGAGATTTAAACTAGAAAATCACGAGTTAAGCCTTTCAGCTCAAGTAAGAGTCATAAAATGCAAGATTTTACTTATAAGAAAGTCTTAAAACCAAAAGAGTGCATTCCCTTAGGATTGCTTATAACACATGGCAGTCAATTAGAAGCAGAAAAACACACATTGATAATAATGATAAAATGACTGTTAAAAGAAGAGATCTCAGGGAAAAAAAGGAATAAAACTTTATTTGGCATCAGAGTGGAGGAAAATAGCCCTTAGAGATTTACTAGTGTCTGAAGTCCTTGCTGAATTATAATTAAGCATAATATTTTTAGCACATTTTGACAATATTAAAGAATAAAGAAAATATTTAGTATTATCAATGAGACAAAAGAAAACATATTTTGTAAAAAATTTCATCAAAAAGCTACTAAAATATATGCTGATGCTTAAATGAATGAAAATAGGTAATATTAATGGGTATGAAAGAATCAGGAAAAGAAATAAAGAGAGCAATCAGATGTTAGAGGATATGGGCCATCTGATTATATCGGTAAATCCATGAATGACAATACTGTAACTTGTAGTTATTCATGCCTTTCACTGGAGAGAGAATATCTTGATGGGGAAATTTGGAGTATAATATTTTTGTGTGAATAAGGCAGTTATTAAATCTATAGATAAGGATCTAAGAAAGGAAGGTGGGCAGAGACTTCACTTTTATTCTGCTGGAGACAAATCACTGTCCCTTCCACAATAGCAGGGACTCCTGGTTGGAAATAAGGTTGTGCAAGAGTATAAGGAAAGGGTGGGAAAGGAGTGGTATGAGATGAAACCAGAAATTTAAGTGGAGATAAGACCCTGCAAGCCAGCAATGACATGAGGCAATCAGAAAATCCTCTGATAAAGTTTAGGTATAATTGACATTGGTCAAGCATAGATCTGTAAGCAAATTTCCTTGTGAGTTAATATGGATCATTATTATCTGTTTGGGCCCAGACTCATACATGCCTACAACAGAAATTGTTGGTTACTGACCCAAGCATTTCGTATTCTTCTGTGTTACTAAAAATGACTTTCCTACATGATTGAGGGAAGGATATTCTTCTTCCAGTTTTCTCTTGGGCTAAGCTAGTAATGGATCAAAAGTGTTTTTTTTTGTTCCTAATAAGGCTTTTCTACTATAACTAACTAATTAAAAATTTTAAAAAATCTCAACAAGCTAAGAATTATATAACTATGTCACAAGTGATTTTATAAATTTGGAATAGAAGGAAATTACTTCCAGAAGAGAAGCAGAATTAAGGCCAATACCTTGATAATGACACTGTAATCCACAGCTATACCTGGGTACCATCAACATACTGACAAGCTTTCTGTACTAGCCAAAATGAATCAAATGGAAAGATGCTATAAATCACCATGTGCACTAGACTGTTTGTTTTAATTACCCTAATACTCCACCCACCCTATATATACACTCTTTGTCATGTGACTTTATAATTTTTACTAAAGCTACATAGTCTATTGACCCACCCTTTAGATCTGGAATGTTCTTGTGAGTTGCATTGGCCAGTAGATGGTGTCCCAGCTCTGAACATAGGTCTCAGGAGACTGTGTGTGTTTCTGCTGACTTTCTTGGTTCTTTCCATGATAACAGGCCTAGCCAGCTGGACGATGAGATGAATGGAACAGAGTTGAGTTTCCCCAGTCATCTCAGTGTTGGCTATCCTAGATCAGTAGACAGCTATATCTACCCAAACATGTGAGTGACCATAGTCCAGGTCAGCAGTCATCCAGCTGATCCATATTTTTTCTTGAATAATATCAGTTGAGCCCAACCCAGAAGAATCTCAAATTCCTGTCCTAAATAAATTATTATTGTCAATTGATACTGAGTTTTTGTGGTTATTATTATATAGATTTATTTTATCTAAGTTTAACTGATACACCATGCAGTAATTTCTCAGGTCTTTTATTTTAGCAACAATTTCCACACGACCTCTTTTTTTGTTTGTGTGCTTTTTCATCGATAAGAGAGAAAGATCAACCAGCTGCCTCCTGCACACTCCCCACTGAGGATGTGCCTGCAACCAAGGTACATGCCCTTGACCAGAATCGAACCTGGGACCCTTTAGTCCACAGGCCGATGCTCTATCCACTGAGCCAAACCGGTTAGGGCTGTTTGTGTGCTTTTTAAAATAGTATTCTACTT
Organism: Myotis davidii; assembly: GCF_000327345.1. Lineage (NCBI taxonomy): Eukaryota > Metazoa > Chordata > Mammalia > Chiroptera > Vespertilionidae > Myotis > Myotis davidii. The sequence goes on from NW_006297754.1 coordinate 801,884, forward strand.
TCTAGGAATGGATAACTCAGAGATCTTTATTTGAATCCTCCTACCTTACCTTACCTTAGAGGTCATAAGTCAGTCACATTGTGGGAGATTCTGGCAGTGGCCAACAATTTCCATTCCAAACTCTACTTTAAACTGCAAATCACATATGTCCTACTACATACTGATTGTAGCAACGGCACCTCAACTAAATATGTCAATAACTAAACGCATGATTTCTTTCAGTAAACTTATTTCTCATCCCTTATTGCCTGCCTCGATAAATGTCACTACCATCTTCACATTTGCGCAAGCCTGGAAGTGAGTATTGAACTCTTTCTACTTTCAAATCTAACCAATCATAGACTGCTATAGATTACACCTAAAAAATATCAAGACTCCATCCATTTCTCTCCAGATAGTCCAAATAACCTTATCTCATTGAGCTAAAATAAATCAATTTAAGCAAATAGGTAATTTATCAGAGGATATAGCCCACCTCCCGAAATCAAAGGTAAAGCTACAAGATATTAGTTGAGAAATGACACAAAGTTCTGAAATATAAGCAGCAGGCATTAGTGGGTAATTTATGGTCTTGGATCATTATTTCAATCCATTTTTCCTTACCTCCTGCTACTCTATTCAAGATATAAGGACAAGTTGGAAAGTTTAATCAGTTGTGCTTAAGTCATATGCCCACCTTGCCTAGGGGAATATAAAGTACAATCCCTGATTATTCTACCTAAAAGGAAACCAAGGTACTCTTACCAAAGAACAAGAGACTGAATGCAGCATGACAAGAACAGCAATGTTGTCAACTCTTCTAAACATCTGATTTTTAAAAAATATTCTTATTTTAATTGTCAGAATCTGTTAGTCTGTGTTTAAACCTTTATCACAGAAATCTGGCACTGCTGGGAAAAAAAATGGTTGTTGCAATTTGACATCTTCCAAGTTCATTTTTTAACCTTGTTTTTAAGCAACTTTAGCATGTTGGCTGAAGAAAGAAGCCCTGTATCAAGGTTATATATGTTTTTAAATGCACATCAAACTGGTCATCCTAAGACTAGGGCAGTGGTTCTCAACCTTCCTAATGCCGCGACCCTTTAATACAGTTCCTCATGTTGTGGTGACCCCCAATTTCATTGTTACAAATTGAACATAACTAAAGCATAGTGATTAATCACAAAAACAATATGTAATTATATATGTGTTTTCCGATGGTCTTAGGCAACCCCTGTGAAAGGGTCATTCGACCCCCAAAGGGGTTGCAACCCACAGGTTGAGAACCACTGGACTAGGGTGTTTATTCACTCATTGCCACTTCCCCACCAACCACAGCCATCACCTCCATAATTTGCCTATTGAGCAGCTTTGCCCTGCATACCATGTATTATCTTCCAATTCTGGAATGTGGAAGGGAGTTTCATTGTTCTTATAACTCTAGTCAATACCCAAATTCTCCATGCAAGTCTAGGGTATCTGTTTCAGCTACAGGCAAAGGAAATGCGTTGAAAGAAATGGAAACACAATTCAAAACTAGCTCCAATGAAAATGTAGCAAATGTGTGTGGATATAGTTATTGGAGGAAAGGAAATTATTATAGAGACAGAGATAAGATTTATCATGGAATCCAGGAAATTCTGAGTACTCAGATTTTAGGAAGTGAGCATTAAGGAAGTCTAGTGGACCTCAGCAGCAAGAATTCATAGATTTTTTTCACTTCTATGCTTCACTGTTAGTTTATCTCTGGTGCTTCACATATGTTGACTAATTTCATTTGCAACCATATGAAGCAGTTCTTGGATGTCCTGTTCCAAATTTCTTGAAATATGGTTCAGGTTTTTCTTGGTTTTGTGAGTTTCCCTTTAGAGGGATAGACAAGCTATAGATGGACCACTTCAGATCATGTGTCTGTCTATACCCGATTTAGTCAGCATGATGTGGGTTGTAGGCAGAAACCCTTCGCAGAGCTCTGGGTAGGAGTATTTATGGTAGACACTGTTGATTGCCTTTCAATACCCATTTTCTTTACGTCCCTGCTAACAGAGCCAGATGCCCAAGACAGTGTGTCTTGATTGAACTAAGTCAATCACAGTGTACTTTGTCACTTGGGCATGTGATCCAATTCTGCCCAATAAGATGTAAGGAAATGTCTGTTGAGATGATTCTGGGGAATATTTTCTTCTATGATCCAGGTTGATCATAACAAATAATTAACTCCCTGTTCTTTCACTAGATGTTGCCCGGAATTGAAGATCTATGTCTACAAAGGGACAAATCTGAGGACTAAAATGATAGTCTCAGAAAGAATATATTCACCCCTGTGTTCATAGCAGCATTATTTACAATAGCTAAGATCTGGAAACAACCCAAGTGCCCATCAATAAAGGAATGGATTAAAAATCTGTGATGTATTTACACAATAGAATGCTATGCAGCTGTAAAAAAGAAGGATCTCTTATTCTTTGAGACAGCATGGAGGAACCTAGAGATGATTATGTTAAACGAAATAAGCCAGTCAGAGAAAGAAAAATATCACATGATTTCACTTACGTATAGAATCTTTTTTTTTAATGTTTTGGTGAATTTTTTCTTAACTCATTGTATAGCCACATATAATTGCAGATGAGCTCCATTATTAGTATTATTTAATTCCTTTATCAAGATTAAAAGGATTACAAATATATTTTGCATCTCTAATTTTTATTTATTTTTGCCAATTTGCCCATCCCCTTTCCTGCCTCATTAGTTCCACAAACTATTTGATTAGAGAGATATCTTGTTTTTAATTTACAAGAATTTATCTTTGAAAAATAATTTGTTTCAACCACACATACTCTCTGTTGAGACAGACATAACCTATTTACTTAGAAATAGGTAGATATATGGAATAGATGCATGAAAACAAGTGTCCACAGGTAAATCCACTTTTGTAATTTGACTACATTTTTGCTAATATGGATAGCCACACTTCTCAGTACAAAGAAATAGAAAACCTGGTTAAAATATAATATCAAAAAAACTTGCTTTCTCTCTATAACCAAAGAAACTCAAATAAATAGATACAACTCTAAGAAAGCTAGAATTATAATTGAAACCCTTGTCTATAAAACAAAACATTGAAGAATCACTGTATCTGAGGAAAGGGGAATTATAAAATTCCCACCTAATAGCCTGAGATACTCCAAGTAAACTTGCAAGTTGCCTAGAACCATAGGTGGAGGAAATATCATGTATAAGGGGTTAAAACTGCAGACCAACAGTACACATGTGTATGAGATCCCAATTTATTATACGAGCTTGATTGGGTTTGACAGAAACTTCTAGGTATCTATTACATATTCATTTTCCCCTCTTTCTTACTAAGATGATTCCTTGTTATGGGGTTGAGAATGTACATTGAAATTACTACTTGGAGGCTGTGCATTACCTCCCAGCTAGGTGTAGTTTCTTGAAAAGTTCTGGCAAATTATCTATAGTTAGATTTCTTGGGAGTTAAATGGCAGGTAAGTACTTTTTTTTTTCTTCCACATTCTCCAGATTCCTCTCTTGAGGAAAGGTGCAATAGTTTGATCTCTAATGGCCAAAGAATATAAGCTGTGTATTAAAGATGAAGAATTAGAGAGAAAATCCATCTGAGTCCCTAAGGACTTCATCAAGATGTATAGATAGCCATTGCCCAGTTGGTGTGGCTCAGTGTTTGAGTATTGACCTATGAATCAGGAGGTCATGGTTCAATTCCAGGTCAGGGCACATGCCTTGGTTGCACGCTGGATCCCCAGCAGAGGGCATGCAGGAGGCAACCCATCAGTGAATCAGTGATTCTTTCTCATCATTGATGTTTCTATCTCTCTCTGCCTCCCTCTCCTTATCTCTCTGAAATCAATAAAACATATTAAAGTAGAAAAGATATACAGCCATTATGGCAAGCTTACTAGCAAACTAATTGTATTTAAAGAAATTAACCTTTATATCTAGGCTCCCCATTAATAGCAGCAAAATTAGTTCGCAACATTTTATATTGGATTACCAAACTGGAGAATTTACATAAAAATTGCTCTAAGACCTATGCCAAAAGCACAGTGACACTGCTTTACAAAGTGCTCACTGTTCTGAACACATATAATTTGCATGTGAACATAATGTACACCCAGCTGATGGTGTTCTCAAAATTAAATAAATAAATAAACCCACCCCTCCACATTCACTAAATGCAAAAGAAGAGTCCACTAGGTGAGAAGATCAGCAGACAAAACAAACAAGAGATTTAGCTCTCCAAGATATGAAACTATCCTACCTAATAATAGACAAACATGGTAATTGACCATACCTTCGTTAAGCCTCCCATTGGCTAATCAGCATGATATGCAAATTAACCACCAGCAAAGATGGCAGCTAATTTGCATACTGCAGGAAGATCTTGCTGCGTTGCCCTGCCTGGGGGTGGGTGGCAGCGCGATCGGAGCCACTGGCCTGCCCCAGCACAGGATCTGGGCCTGCCATGTGCAGGGCGAGTGGGGCAGGTGGTAGCGCAATCCCGAGCCACCGCCGGCCCCAGAGGGGATCTGGGCCTGCTGTGTGGGGCCCAGGGCGGGCGGCAGCGCAATCTGGAGCCACTGACCACCCCAGCACGGGATCCAGGCCTGCCATCTGCGATGGGGGAGACGGGGCAGACACCGTGGGATTGGGCGTGCCATCTGCCACCAGGGAGGTAGGCCTAAGCCAGCAGGTGGTAATCTCCTGAGGGGTCCCAGGCTGTGAGAGGGCACAGGTTGGGCTGAGGGACCCCACCTCCCCTGCCAGTGCACAAATTTTTGTGCACTGGGCTTCTAGTCCTATATAATAAAAGGCTAATATGCAAATTGTTCCTATGGACGGAAGTCCAACTGACCGGGAGTTAGACATGCGCTGATCACCAGGGGGCGGTGTGGAACATAGCCGGCGTCAGCCATATGGGGCTCGCAGTGGCGGCAATGGAGGCACTGCCAGCCCCGATGGGCCCCGAGGAGAGCAGGACTGTGGCAGGATGGTGGAGCAGGTGAGTGGGCAGCATAAGGTCAAGGCAAGTGCAAAGGGAGGCCCTGGCTGGTAGCCGGCAGCCACTAGGGACCCTACCCTTGCACGAATTTCATGCACTGGGCCTCTAGTACAACAATAACAAAGAATCTATAAAAATTTTGAACTTTTAATCATTATAAAGGTTAAAGACAAATTAGAAGAGCTAATGAAAGAAAATAACTATTATTTAAAACTAGAGTATCTGTACCCCCAAAAGGAAAACCTGAAATGAAAAATTTAGCCAGTGAAATACAAACACACACACAAACACACACACACACACACACACACACACACGATTAAACAACAAATTAGTCAAAGCTAAAGGTACATCCTGGAAAGTATTTGGTAAGTAGGATAAAGCAATAAAAAATCAAAAATATGATAGAACTGTCAGGAGAAATAGAAGATAAGATAAGAAAGTCCAAGATATATTAGTTCAATATTCAGGGGGAAAAATTAGAGAATTGTGGAAAGTCAAAATTTAAAGGAATAACTATTAAAAATTTATGTAATTAAAGTAAGATCTAAGTTTTCAAAAAAAGAAGTAACATAAGTACAAAGTAGAAAAAGTAAAACAAATACCTAGATATAGTATTATAAATAAAATAACCAAATTTCAAAGATAAAGGTAAAAATCTTAAAAGCAACCAGTGAAAAATGCAGAATACCTAAATAAGTAATCAGAGATAATATCTTCAAGTGCAGAATAAAATAACTGTCAGTGTAAAATCCAATACTTTAACAACTACTCAATAAGAAAAAACATTTTTAAATATTCAAAAATAGACTGAGAGATTTTTCTACTCACAAAACCTTGATGAAATATAAAATTTAATAAGGAGAGAATATAAACTAGAAGGATGGATGGGTACAAGAAGCAAAGGAAGCAATAAATTTACAAATGCATTGGTATCTAAATAGTTACTACCTGTAAATACTACTACTACTACTAATGACTAATTTGGTAAAATGTTATGGAAGATGGGGATGAGAAATAAGAGAAGAATTTAAGTAATTTCAATTTCTTGGGAACAATCTAGAGATAAGAATTTTAGAATGCTTAAAGCCAACTATGATAACTTACACATTTAAGGATAACCACAAAAATAATAGAAACATAATATCTAGTTTTTAAAACAATAGAGGAAAAAATAAGACATAAGGAAATCAAACCTAAATAAAGATATGAGAAATGGAGAAAAGAAGAAAAATATCACAAGCAAGACAATATGAAAAAAATATATAGATTAATCTGAAATAATATAAATATTTTAAATCAGTAAGCATAATACATATCAACATTAAATGTGTCTATTTACACATTCTCAATTTGAATAAAAATATTAATATTAAGCTATGTGAATTTTATAATAGACACATGCAATAAATTACAAAAAAGATTGAGAGTAAAGAGCAAGGAAAAAAGATATAACAAGCACAGTATTTGAGAGAAAAGATGATGTGACAGTATTAATATTGGAGAAAAATAGGCTTTAACATAAAAAAAATTTATTATAAGGTGTGAAGGTATCATTACTTAATAATGAAAGGAACAATTCACCAGGAACATATATCAATTTTGAACTGTATGCAATTTACATTATGACTACACAATATATAAAGCATTAATTGACAGAATTTTCAAAATGTTTTTTTAAACAACAACTACGATTTGAGATATTATCATGACTCTCTCAGACCCAAGAGTTTAAGTGAAAAAAAGAAATATCAAGCATAGAGAAAATTTGAATGACATGATTAATGATCTTTTTCTAACAGGTAGGGAACATTTATTCTTTTCAAGTACACAAGATCATTTACAAACATGAAGTAGACAATTTCTATTTTATACATCATATTTAAAGAATGAAGAAAGCCCAGATGGTTGTGGCTCAGTAGTTGAGCATTAACCTATGAACAAGGAAGTCATGAGTCTAATCCCAAACAGGGCACATGCCCACGTTGCAGGCTTGAACCCCGTGGGAGACGTGCACGAAGCAGCTGATGAATTATTCTCTCTAATCATTGATATTTCTATCTCTCTCTCCCTCTCCCTTCCTCACTGAAATCAATAAAAATAGATATATATATGTATATAAAAGAATGAAGAGACAAAAAGCTTCCCACTTATGTACGTGACTACAATAACTTTGAAATCAAAACCAAAAACAGCCCAAGAAAGAAAATGTATATGACAATCTCACTTGTAAACATAGCTCCAAACTTCTTAAGTTATTAGCAAGCCAAATTCAGTTTACAGAATGTTTTTGTTTACTTCAAACAAACAAATGATTTTTGTTCTTTTGTTAATCCTTACCCAAGGATATTTTTCCATTGATTTTTTTAAAAATACATTTTTATTGATTTCATAGAGAAAGAGGGAGGGAGAGAGAGAAACATCAATGGTAAGAGAGAATCATTGATGGACTGCCTCCTGCATACCTGCTACTGGGAATTGAGCCTGCAACCAGACATGTGCCCTAACAACAAATTGAACTGTGACTTCCTGGTTTATAGGTCAATGCCCAACCACTGAGCAATACCAGCCAGGCTTTCCATTGATTTTTACAGAGTAGAAGGGAGAGAGGGAGGGGAAGAGAGGATTATTGATGTGAGGGAGAAATATTGATTGGTTGCTTCCCACATGTGCCTCAACCAGGGACCCTGACTGAACTTGCAATCTTGACAGGGAATCAAAACCTTCAGTACACAGGCTTCTGCTCTAACCACTGAGAAAACTGGCCACAGCCAAATAAACCACATTTTGTGACCAAATAAGTTTTATTCCAGGAATTACATTAACATTAGAAAATGTGTTAATGTAATTTGTTACAAGATCTTATATAATAAAAGGCTAATATGCAAATTGTCCCATCAACTGGGAGTTCAACCAGGAGTTCGACCAGGGGGTGGGGCTGGCCTGCCAACCATATGTGGCCCCTCCCCCAGCCAGCCCCATGCCTGATCAGCCCCCTCCCACCCCAGTCAGGGGTGGGGCCAGCCAGCCAACTGTCCACGGCCACTCCTCCCAGCCAGCCCTGCCCTATCGGTCCCGATAGGGGCAGGTCAGCCAGGCCCCATCTGTGCACAAATTCGTGCACCGGCCTTCTAGTTAAAGTAGAAAAAAACAATTCAGTCACTTCAATATATGAATAAAAGTGATTTGAAAAAATTCAGTACACCTTTGTTAAAAACAAAACAAAATGATGGCAATAACAACAAAAACCCCTTATGACAAAGGAATATTAAAATGTGTCTTAATCTGATAAGTAGTTTAAAAGTAAAAGATCAGAAATATTCCCTTGTCTGGTATGTATGGCTCAGTGGTTAAGTGTTGATCTGTGCACCATCACAGGTTCAATTCCCATTCAGGGCACACACCCTGATTTTGGGTTCGAACCCTGGAAGGGGCCGTGCAAGAGGCAGCTGTTCCATGTTTTCCTCTCATTGATGTTTCTAAATCTTTCTCCTCTCTCTTCTTCTCTTTTAAAAATCAATTTTAAAATCTTTTAAAAAGAAAAGAAAAAACATTCTCTTTGTAGTCAGGAAAAAACAAGATCACTTTCTCTCTATTTCAACTTTTTCTGGAACTCCTATCTAATAAAAGATGCTGTGGAAAAGAAATGAGAAAGAAATAAAAGTTCTCAAATGACTAGATTACCTGCTTAGAAAATATAGGCACACAAAGTATTAAAACTAGCTGGTTTGGCTCAGTGGATAGAGTGTTGGCCTGCAGACCAAAGGGTCCTGGGTTTGATCCTGGACAAGAGCACCTTGGTTGCAAGCTCCTCCCCTGATCTGAGCATGTGCAAGAGGCAACCAATCGATGTGTTTCTCTCACATCAATGTTTCTCTCTGTCTTTCCCTCTCTCTACAACTCTCCCTAAAAATCAATGGGAAAATTACTCAGGTGAGGATAAAAGAAAAAAAATGACAAAGAAAGGAAGGAAGGAAGGAAGGAAGGAAGGAAGGAAGGAAGGAAGGAAGGAAGGAAGGAAGAGAAAGAAAGAAAGAAAGAAAGAAAGAAAGAAAGAAAGAAAGAAAGAAAGAAAGAAGAAAGCGTTTAAGGCTCACCTGGTGCTCAGTGGTTAGAACCTCTGTCTAAGGCTCACCTGGTGCTCAGTGGTTAGAACCTCAGCCTGGGGACTGAAGGGTCACAGGTTTGTTTCTAGTCAAGGGCATGCACCTCAGTTGCAGGCTTGATCCCTGCTGCTGGTCTGAGCCCGTGAGGGAGGTAACCAGTTGATGTGTCTCTCTCACATGGATGTTTCTCTCTCTCTCTGTCTCTCCCCCTCCCTTCCACTCACTCTCTTTAAAAATCAATGGGAAAAATATCCTTGGGTGAGGATTAACAGCAACAACAAAAATTATCAGAAGCAGCATGGAAAACTGTAAGAATGTGTTAAATCTGGGATGAGATACATGTGTTGACCTAGGAAATATCCAAACCTGCACACACCCTGGTTGAGGTTTTGAGTTTATTTGAGTCAAACTAAGGACATGCTGGGAATGACAGTTTTTCCGTCTCTTTTACACATTTTAAGGAGGAAGAGTACACAAAGGTGGGAGAAAGCAAGGAACAGAATGGTTAACACGATGATGTGCTCCCTTGAGGGTGGTTATACCCCTGAGGGGTACAAAAAAAGAGGACCAGCTCTGGCATTCCAAACATGAGTTAAGCTAGTTGAAAAGAACTGTGGGCAGGGCCTGCTTAAGGAAAAGATAAATCTCTTATAGGCCTGAGGCACAGCTACCCACCATGACCTACCCAGTTAGAAATGGGTCAGCCTGTGAGGTTACTTTGCAGATTGATTGTAGAGCCCTTGTTTCTGTCCACATTGTATTTGTTACATTGCTCTCTGTACTATTCTATATGTTTGAAATATTTCATAAAAGCAAACAAAAGAGAAATGACATTCACAATATAATCAAACTCTAAATCTTGTTTCAATGTTACCACCCGAATTGAATTTTTTAGTCCTGTTCTTGAAGCAATTGTGGGCAAGATATGCCACATTATAAAACAGTCTAGAGTTTATCTTCTTATATTTCATCCTTTTACTTATACCTTCTCAGAGGAGTAGGAAGGTAATGTACCACCTTCCCTTGGAACTTCAAAAGATTTTCTTTCTCCTTCCTTCCCTCCGTTCTTCCTTTTTTAATTTTTCTTCCTTCATTCTCTTTCTTGTTTCCTTTCTTCTTTCCCTTTTCCAATGCAAGAACAATAATATCAATTTACAATCTTACCCTAATTCTTTTTCTAATTCCTAGAGTTGTCAAAATACAAGAAGCTCAGTTAAATTTGAATTTCAAATATATAGTGAATAGTATTTTTGCGTGAGATGTATTTATACTAAAAAGTTAATTGTTTTCTGTTTGAAATTCAAGTTAACTGACAGTCATATATTTTTTAATGTTTTTATTGATTTTAGACAGAGAAGAAGGGAGAGATAGAAACATCGATTGGCTGCCTACTGCCCACCCCTACTGGGGATCTAGCCTGAAACCTAGGCATGTGCCTGACCGGGAATTGAACTCTTGGTTCATGAGTTGACACTCAATCATTGAGCCTTACTGGCTGAGCCAGTTCTATATTTTTATCTGCTAAATCTGGCAATCTTACTAACTTTTATTTATTATAATTGCTTTTTATTATATGGATCTTCTGTCTCACAAATATTCTTTTCATTCTCAAATATGTATTCAGAATAGGTCTGATAGTCTTCTTATATCTAATGAACAATGCTATCTGTCAAGGATAGATACCGTTTATTTATTTATTTTTTTCTGATGTATACTTTATTTATTTTTTATTTTTTAAGTCTTTATTGTTGAAAGTATATGTCCCTTTTTCCCCTTATTGAACCCTTCTAGCCTGCCCTCACTCTCCCCCACAAGGACCCCTGCCCCAGGCCTTCACCACCCTATTGTCCGTATCCATGGGTTATACAAAGATACTAATATCCTAGTTCAGGTCCTAGTATCAGGATGTGATCTTGACTAGTTCAGGCACAAATTAATTGTATCTTAAGTATAAGATTCCCAGAGGCACAAGCTAGTTCTAGGCCAATACCCTTGTTGAAGCAAGCTTCATAGGCACCTTAAATTTTATTTAATGTTTTTTTTTTCTAATGAATTAAATGGCTCTGTCTGAGCTTCAAATTTTCTCTAAACAAATAATTTCTTCCTCATGTGGCCTGTTTGTCGTGGTATGTTCGTTTCTTTCTCTAAGAAAACACATCACCTCCCAGACTGTCTTTATAATGCACCACGGTTTCCTTTTGTTTAAATTCAGGGGCTTCCCTCAATGTCCTTTGTCCTTACCATCTACCATCCTAGCCTATTTCTTCCTTAACTGGTTCTCTTACAGCAGTGGTTCTCAACCTTCCTAATGCTGCCACCCTTTAATACAGGTCCTCATGTTGTGGTGACCCCCAACCATAAAATTATTTTTGTTGCTATTTCATAACTGTAATTTTGCTACTGTTATGAATCATAATGTAAATATCTGATATGCAGGATGTATTTTCACTGTTACAAGTTGAACATAATTAAATCATAGTGATTAATCCAAAAACAATATGTAGTTATATATGTGTTTTCTGATGGTCTTAGGCAACCCCTGTGAAAGGGTCGTTCGACCCCCAAAGGGGTCGCGACCCACAGGTTGAGAACCGCTGTCTTACAGAGCTTGTGAGTCACTGAGCACAATGAAAAAGAAATTTCACAGGAAGATTTGAATGAGAGCAAGAATGGTGGTATTGAATAGAAATGACTGCGGTTTTATAGTAGTGGTTTCTTGCATGCTTTCTCCTCTTTGAAATTTTTATTTTTGCAATGAACAATTAAATAAAATAACAAATTTGTTTATGTGAGCTAACCAGACTGAAACAAAAACCTTATGGGATTTGCTATTTCCTATTGCTTTCCTTTTGCCTTTATAAATCTTAAATCTTATAAAATAAAATATTTTCACAAGCAAATAAAAAAGAAAACTGAAAAGCAAGCAATCATATATTTTTACACATATATAGTATAGTGTTAATGCAATCAACATTTTACAAAATCACATATATACTGTTTGGATTTTTTTTTCTTAGTATCTGGAAAACATTTTCCCTTCCTATTAAATATTTCATCAAATTTTTTTCAGCAGTGTCCTAGTACTGTATTTTCATTTTTAAATGAAAGCTTGACTTTTTTGAAAACTTTTTATCCTTTGAAACTCTGAGCTTTTATCTGTGAAATAGAATTTGTGGGGGAGAGAGAGGCAATGAAGGCTGAGCTGTGATGGAGTGTCTATGGAAAGGAGTATGTTCTTGTCAGTGTAACTAATTCTACCGAGGACTAGAGGACGGTCACAATGTGAAGCTATGTTTTACAACTCCGGGGATAAAAATCAGTGAAAGGAAAGGTGAAAATGATGAAAGTCAATGTGGTGACACTGTTAAAGATTTACCTCAATGTGCCTTTGTTGGTTAGAACTCACTGTGCTGCCTGCAAGAGGGGAAAAGAAATGGATGCACTTTATTGCACTCATCTGTCATAGATAATACCCTGCACAAAAAGGTGGAAGAACGTGGTGAACTTATCATCAGTCTGTGTACACATACAATAGGAATCCGTCTGAAAACGCAGCAGGCCTGGGAAATGAGAGGCTGTCATAAAGGGGACAGTGACCCTCTACTGAGATCAGTGAGCTTGGAGCTCGGAAGAGAGGGGCAGGCCAACTTGATCTTCCTTTGTATGCACACTGTTGGGTGTGCTACGCACACCTCCAGACTTGGCGGGGAGTCACATTCAATTACCAGACAAATGCAACCCACTCTGCCACCAATGGGAGGAAGTGAACTCGTAGCTCTTTAAAGGATTCCACAGAGAACACATTCATCCTCTCACAGTGATGGATGGAGCCTGCCTCTCTCAGACCAACAGGGTATATTCCAAAGCTGCTGAGATCAATGCCTGTGTGTCAGAAGCAACTGTCAGAAGCAAAATGTTTAGCAATTTCTAAAAAAAGCTAATTTATTTAAGCAATGTCTGTGACTTTCTAGCTATTGCCACAATCAAGGACCCAGAATATTTTTCGTATGAGTCTCCCCCCTTTTCTTACCATATTCTTGAGACTTTCTGTCATTCAGAAAGCTGTGATGGTCTTCTTCCTTTCCAGCGCTGGATAGTGCACATATACTTCCTTTCATGACATAAGGTTATGTTAGGAGGTTTAAAACTGTCAGGCATTAATATCTAAGAATAGTAATACACCATCTGGTAAACGAGTATCACAAATTCTGTCTTTGATTTTTTTTTTCCATCTCTGGATGGTCAACTTTCCAACCTGTCCCCTCATGTCACTTAGTGCTCCCCCAAAAACTCCTGCCCACATGCCCTAGGGAAGGTTCCACTCTGCATCATTCTGGGATCCCCGGGCAGTATGTGTTCTCTATTGGGCCTTCATATGTTTCATGCTCTTCTGAGTCCCTGCTAATGCGCAGAGCAAAAGGTAGAAACTTGAAATATTTTGAAAAAAAAAAAAAAAGGAATATGACCTCTCCCACTCCCGTTTAAAATCACTGTCATTTTCTCACCACAGAAGCTCTGGTTCTCCTCCCGGCCTCTCTGAGGGGGAGAGGTGCATGCCATCCCTCCTGGAGGCTCTCCCCAGGGACTGAATCCCTCTCCGGGATGGCCTACCGGCAACTACACACCGCAGCTAAGATGTCATGTCAATTACTAACGAGGCAATTACCTGTTTTTCCATAGCTGTACATTTGATCCCTTTCAAAGCTATTTCTAGATATCCCAGCCTGTATTCCACCAGGTAAATTGATCACTTAATGCATTAAATATTTCTTGACCTTCATGTACTACAAAAGAGGCACAAGAGTGTCTGAATTTGCAATCACACAAAACAGAATGACAAATCAGATATAATTTTCCTCTTCTTGTTTTTGAGGCAAACGTTTAAAATTTTAAAAGAAAAGTGTTTGGGGAATGCCATTGCCAGAGAAGCTGCTGAGGATGCATTTATCTGACCTATCGTCAGAGAAGGGCTCCGTAGGGAGCCTGGCGTGCAGTCAAGTTTTTGATAAGGGAATGCATGTGGCTTTGTAGACAAGGATTAGAAGGCTATTTTGAGCAAAAAGTAGAGCCTTTCTTTGACAAGAATAAGAGAAAAGAAATAAAAAAGGTGGCTAGGGTGAATGGTTTCTCTTTACCCCTTGGATCTCTCATTGTCCATCTGACAAATCATATCTATCCCATTTTCCCAAGCTCTCTTCAAGGTTTAGGAAAACAACTGAAATCCACTCACATTATTGGATCTGTCACAAAATGAGCCTCCTCTCCCTCCCCCCCATAGGTGTCTTGCAGTTTATGATAAATGTAACTTAAATTGTGAACTAACTGGTTGGAGAGCATGAATACTTCATACTGTATGGGAATGTGTATTACATTTGCTAACATACTACATGTTAAGCTATGTTCACACATAGGCTCTGGGAGAGGCAGGGCTTGTATACAACACACGGAAATTTTAGTTCTGTTTCTGACATTTTCTGATGATGTGAGTTTTGGCAAGATGCGTATCCCCTTTATGTCTCAATTTTCTCCTTTGTAAATAAAGGTAATTAAGAGCGCTGTAAGCATTAAATGAGATCATGTTTGAGCAGCCTTTAGTACAGTGGTTGGCACATAGCTCTGTGTAGGTGGTGTCTTTTTTTATTTTCCCTTAGATGTTTCCTGCATGGTTTGTCTCCTCAGCCATTGTCCACACAACTCTGAGAAGCCATAGGAATATGCAGGTGCAGATTCAAGGTCCAGCTTTCACGCCAGTGTTGTGGAAAGGGACAGTACCTGTGCTCCCCTAGGCCACCTGCACAGAACCTCCAGGGGGAGTGACCTCCCGGGGCATCCATGTTGGAGGTGAGGCCCGTCAGTACTGTTATTTTTTAAATTACCATGACAAGTCTCTTCTCAAAAGGAACTTGATCATGAATTATGAGTGTAGGAAGCATAATAGTGCGTTTATGTTTTGAACACCAATTATTCATGACATTGGAAAAAAACTATGGAATTTCTCATTTCTAAGAAATGGAAATGTTTTTAATCATCACCTGAGGATATGTTTTTTATTGATATGAGAGAGAAAGAGGAAGTGAAAGAGAGAGAGAGAGAGAGAGAGAGAGAGAGAGAGAGAGAAATAGCAATGGTGAAAAACAGGGATCTGCTGCCTCCTCATAAATTGATTGCTTCCTAACCCAGGGTCAAACCCACAACCTAGGTATGTGCCCTAACTAGAAATCAAACCTGCAACCTTTAGTGCATAGGATGATGCGCCAACCGAGTGAGCCACCCAGCCAGGCCAAAATTTCTGTTTCTGACTGGAGAAGGGAGGCCAGTGCGTATGTGAAAATAGGTATGAAAATGGTCTAATGTTATGAAATATTGACATTTCGAGTGGGTTTCTTAATAACTTGTTCTAAGTATGGAATTAGGACTCAGTATTTAATAAGTACCCTTTTAATAATAGTACTCCTGTTTCAAGAAAGAGAGTTTTTAAATGTTGATTTAATACATTGAATTCACCTTTATATTTGGTGAGCATTGTGAAGGATCTTATTTCCAAGATGTTTTGGAATTAGCCCTTGAGCAGGATAAAAATTTATTACTGCTCAGTGAAGTTTGATATAGGAAGAATATTTGGACAGTTTGTACTTCATTAATACAAGTTTGGTTTGTTAAATCCCCAAGTATTGCTGCTATACAAGTCTTCAGATTAAAAATTAATTACAAGAATTATCAACAAATATAGAGAGTCAAGAAAATCATAAAAGCCCATCTGTCTGTTTGGCTTTGGAAAGCATAACATGGTGGCGGTGACTGAAAACCATATTTTACAGTGAGCTCTCAAAGTAATCTGTCATGTGTACTAATTCTTACTTCTTACTGCAAGATATCTAAATTCCTTCTTAAAGCAAATGAACCATCCACCTATCCATACAATGCAGTTTTATCTCTTGAGCAAAAATGGCTCATGTGAAAAACAAATGCACTGGCCTAGAAGTTTTTGAGATAGTTGATATTGCTCAATCCTTATTTGGAGATATTTTGGGCACAGGGACAAGTGAAAGGCTTCTCAATAATTATTTCTATTATATTTAAACTGTTAGGACATTTTGACTATAGGTAAGGTACTATGCTTATGCACAGTATGCATAGAAGGAAGACACTGTTCCACTAGATTATTTACATCAGATTAATTATAATTACATTTTAAACGGTCATTTGTTGACATAAAGTGATAATGTTTTTTATAAATAGTCATTGTTTTCAAACATGTTTTTTCCTGACTCTCATACTGACACATTTATCATGCATATAAAAGTCATAAATACTTAATTTGCCTTTAAATAAAACTAAACAACAAATACTATAAAGATACAACTGAAATAGTAACTCTTTTATAGTCAGATAAAAAAGTTAAAATTTCCAAATCAGTCCTTAAATGGATTTTGAATCCTAGTTAATTCTGCTCCCCCCAAAAGTAATATTCTGAATAATAAACATATAATTAATGAAAAGAGAAACTAATAAATATGTCAGGAACAATTTATTGTTTTGTATGTATTCTCAATGTCTCTACTGGAATGCAAATAAACCTTCAAAATCAGATTGTTACATCCAAAATTCTGTACTCATGATTATAGAAAAATTATCTATACTGCTAATATCTGTATTTCTATTAGTTTTTAAAAATATGTTGGTTTAATTTTTAAAGAAATTTAAGTGATCAATATAATGCCCAATTGGATCAATATGGTATAATTTTGTTGTGCATTACATGTAGAGTTTTTTACTCTTAATTAATTTATGAGGATTATTACCTATATCGATGTTTGCAAATTGAATAACAGAGTCTTAAGGAACTAGCAGAAAAGCAAAAGAATGGTCAGAATGTGAATTCTTTATCCTGCTATAATGTAACCAGAACTTAGTATAAGGTATAGCAAATATGTTTTTTAATAAATTGCTGTGTTTGCTAAATATAAGGAAAATCTCTAAAAAGAGAAAAAGTACCCATATGAAACTAGAGCAGAAAGCAGTAAGTAACAGAGGTAAATGGAGCAGGACATTTTAAGGGAGATTTATGTTGAGGTAGATGCCTTCATCAGCACTGCTATCCAGGGGTTATGCCTCTGGGACTTGGCAAGGTTGGGGAAAAACTTGAAACTCTTGCATTAATCATAGAATCACACAATTAAAGGGAGCTCAGTGGTCCCAGGTCAGGACAAATCTGGAACTTGCAGAATATAAGATTTCTGTAGAGTAAAAGGTCTCCCATTTATGTCCTCAGAATTCTTCCAGATGTGGTTCAATAAGATATAAATCAACAATGAAAATTCAAAAAGCAAACATAGATATAAGTGTTCATAAATGAGGATCAACAGAAATAAATACCAACATAATAACCAACCAATTAATTCAGAATCCAGAATTATCAAATATGAAAAATAAATTTGATAGATGCAAAATATTTAAAGAAATAAAAATATAGAATAAAAAAGAATAAAAGAGAGACTATCCAAATTTATTTTAAAAAATCAAATAGAACTTTTTGAACCTTTAGGAAAACACATATAAATATTGAAATACCTTACATGGAAATTTATTGAAGAACAAGTACAGACTCCACGTGGGGAGGGGGAACGAGTCCCTATCCCCTCTGATTGATCACCATTCCCCTTTGATTTGGTCATTATAGCAACTACTGAGCTCAATTCTCATGTGAACTACGTGAGATTCCCTCCTTCTTCTCCCTTATGTTCTCCTATTCCCTCTGAGCTTTTCTTCCTCTTTCTTTGAATGAGGGGTTTCCTTCCCTTTATTCTGTAAATGTATACCTTTGGCTACTCTCAGTTCCCTTATCTTATGGAGATGTAATTTCTGCCACTCCCAGCTCCCTTGTCTTATGGAAATTTACCGTTTTGCAACTCTGTAGCCCTGTGTTTTATCCTCTTAATTCCTAAAATTTCCTAAGCCTGCCTATTTCACCCCTAAAAATTCCTTTCAATGTGAGTTTGACAAGTTACTTATTCTCTATCTCAATTTTCTCCTTTGTCGAAGTAAAGGTAACAAGGTTTATATTAATACTAGAGGCCTGGTACACAAAATTCATGCACTTAACAGGGGGGCATCCCTCAGCCTGGCCTGCTCCCTCTCACAGTCTGGGAGTCCTCGGGGGATATCTGACTGACAGTTTAGGACCACTCTCCATCAGTCGGACATCCTTAGCGCTGCCACAGAGGTGGGATAGACTCCCGCCACTGCCACTGAGCTCACCAACCATGAGCCCAGCTTCTGGCTGAGTGGTGCTCCCCCTGTGGGAACACACTTACCACCAAGGGGCAACTGCTGCATTGAGTGTCTGCCCCCTGGTGGTCAGTGTGCAACATAGTGACTGGTCATTCTGCCGTTCAGTCAATTTGCATATTAGCCTTTTATTATATAGGACTAGAGGCCTGATGCATGAAAATTCATGCAAGAGTAGGCCTTCCTTCCCCCAGCTGCTGGCACCAACTTCCCTCAGGAACCCAGGACCCGGGCAGCTTCCCTCCAGCCACCAACAGGCACATGGGAACCGGGTGGCTTCCTGCTGGCACCTAGAACAGCCGTGGGCAAACTACGGCCCACGGGCCGGATCCGGCCCATTTGAAATGAATAAAACTAAAAAAAAAAAGACCATACCCTTTTATGTAATGATGTTTACTTTGAATTTATATTAGTTCACACAAACACTCCATCCATGCTTTTGTTCCGGCCCTCCAGTCCAGTTTAAGAACCCATTGTGGCCCTCGAGTCAAAAAGTTTGCCCACCCCTGACCTAGAACCTGGGCTGGCTTCCCTCCAGCAGCTGGCAGGCACCCAGGACTTGGGCTTTGCTCAGGCCACCCACCGGCACCCGGGACCTGGGCTGGTTCCCCTCCAGCTCCAGCTTTGTCCAGAAGGACGCCCAGCCTAATTAGCATATTACCCTTTTATTATTATAGATTGTTGGTCAGATTGGCTGAAAGCAGCCATTAGAATAGAATAATGGCTGGAAATTTTTAGAGCTCAGCAGAGATGTAATAACATACAAAAAGCACAGAACGTACCAAGAAAGAATTTTAGAAAAAAGTGTAGATGTTGTAGTGAAATTGAAGATACAGAGAATATAAATTAATAATCTACAAAAATAGCCAATTCAAATATTAACAGACTTCTTAAAAAGCAACCATAGAGGCCAAAAGAAGGTGTTATAATATTGTCAAAATTCTGTTTACTTTCTTAATTTTTTAACTATTCCTTTCTATGCATTTAAAACAATAACTGGCACATTGTGGGGACTCAATTAGAAATTGTTGAATAAATTATTATACATACAAATATACAAAATATACTATTATATCCACAAAATATTAAGTACCAATGAATCTATGTAATAAAATATGTAAATGGTGAGATATAACAAGTTTGTAGATAAGAAGGTCTCAATATTTAAAGATATAATTTGTCTCCAAATGGATCTTATAGATTTGAGGCAATTTAATCAAGTTCCAACAGCATTTCCAAGGGATTTATTATTCTAATTTTAACATTTCCGTGAAAGAACAAAGGTCCATGAATACCCAGAATTTTTCTAAAGAGAAGAATAGGGAGAGGAAGAGGGAAGGTAGAGGAGAAGTAAAGGGGGTTGCCTTTTTATATATTAAGACTAAGGGCCCAGTGCATGAATTTGTGCACTATGAAAGGAACTGTGGGCCACAAGGCTGCAGTGGGCAAAGGGGCAGGTCTCAACCCATCCTTCGCACCCTTGCCCAGTCCCTCCCACCGCTGCCCCTGCTCCCCTGACTGCTGGCAGCCCCACTCCCACTGCTGCCACATGCTGACAGCGCCAGCCCTGCTCGCACTTGCTGACAGTGCGAAGTGATTGGGGCCAGCTCCAGCAGCCGCTGTGAGCAGAACCAGCGCCGGCAGCATGTGTAAGCGGCATCTCTGGCACCGGGTCCAGGTGTGAGCGGGGCCGGCTCCAGCAGTGGGTGAGAGAGGCAGCCTCCAGCCCCAATCACTCCTCAGGACCAGGGGGAAGTGGAGAAGCTCTGAGGGGTGATCAGGGCCAGCAGCTGCTGCTGTTGGCCCTGATTGCACTGAGCAATCGGCAGCAGGTGTAAGCACCCGGCAGGACCACGGGGCAAAGAATTCTCAGTAACCACCAGAGGCTTACCCCAATGACAGCGACCAGCGCCACACCTTGGTCTGGCACCCCTACTCACCTGCTCCACCACCCACCTGCAGCTGACACTTGCCATGTTCTGTGCCTTGCCACCTGCTGCCGACACCTGCCATGTTCCACACACGACCCCTGGTGTTCAGCGCACATCATAGTGACTGATTGTTTGGTTGTTCCACCATTCAGTCTATTTGCATATTAGGGTTTTATATATATAGATGTTTAGTAAATAATGTATTGCTATAAATATAGAAAAAAATGACTAAAAAGAGAGAATAGAGAGTTCAGAAATAGCTCATCACATACATAAAAATTCAAAATCTAATGAATGTGATATTAGAGATCTTATTATAAAAGGGGAACTATGTAAGTGTTGGAGTATTACTTTTCCAAACTGAAAAAAAAAAGATTTTTCTACTTTCATTACACAGAAAAAATTAATACCAGAAAAATTACAGACATAAAGTGAATGGTACATTTTAACATGTTTAGAATATAAAGGAAAATAACCTTTGCCCTTCATAAGAGGTAGAATTTCCTAAACAAGACACAAAAAAGTTTCAACCACAAAAAGATTGATAAATGTAACTATCTTAAAATCAACAAGTTCTATTTATCAAAAGGCACCAAAAATAATTATACAAGGTACAAATTGGGAGGATAAAATTAGTAACCTAATATATGAATATTTTCAAGTCAATAAGAAAGTCACTTTAATAGAAATAAAAAGCACAACCTTGGCAATTAATTGGACATCCTCCCATGCCCCACAAAGGCTGTGTGTGTGATACTTGATCAGGTCCATACCTACGTTTCAGATTCAATCCCGTCAGTGCTCATTCTGGAGGCAACCTATCGATGTTTCTCTCTCACATCGATGGATCTCTCTCTCTCTCTCTCTCTCTCTCTCTCTCACTCTCTCTTCCTCTCACTCTCAAATAAATAAACACATCCTCAGGTGAGGACCAAAAAAAAGAAAAAGCACAAAAAAATGAATAATGATACTTTAGTAGATAAAACAATAATGGCAATCAACAAAAATATGTTAAATTTTATTAGTAACCAGTGAAATATAATTTAAAATGATAAACATAATATTACACCCACTAAATAGATAAAATGTATAGGTTTGACAATACCAAGTGTTGATAGAGCTATGTGAATCTTCATAAATCACCAGTAAATGTGTAAATTGGTTGAACAATTTTGGAAAATAGCTTAATATTATCTTATAAATTTGATCATGTGCATACTCTATTTTCCATAATTCTACTTGTAGATATTGATCTAGAAATCACTTGGCATGCACCCAGTAGATATAAAAAACTTGTCCATAGCCTCGTTGTTAATAGTAGCAATTATTAATAGCAATAATGATTGACTAATAATAAACTTTCATGGGCCAGTTAAAGAAGAGATGTACTTATGAACAATAATATGGATAAATGTTAGTAATGAGTGGAAGCAAGTTCCAGAAGAGTACATCTAATATACCAAAATTTTATCATAAAACACTGTCAAAAGCAAACATACAAGGTGTCCCCCAAAATGTGTACACACACTTTGAATAATTATAAAGGCAGTGCTTATTAAAATACATTTCATTTTCAAAAACTAGGCTATCAGCTATTAAAGTGTCCATACATTGTTTTTTGAACACCCTGTTTTAAACAATATATTTCTTAGCTATAGCTTACACATGTAAGAAAGCTTTTTAAAGTAAAAAGTGAAGAATCAATGAATACCAAATTTAGTAGATGACTAGAATATGGAAGGATGGAATAGAATACAGAAGATAGAGTATAAAATAGGGAAGGAAGACAGATGATTTAATGATATTAGTCATATTCAGATCTGAAGTTGGGTGATGAATTACTGCATGTACATTTTGATAATATTATTATAAAATTGAAATAGGAATTTTAGAGGTGAAATAGGCAGGTTTAGAGAATTTTTAAAAAGTAAAGGGGTCCATGGAAAAAGTACAGACTACCAAGCTGCAGAAAGTTACATTTCCATAAGACAAGGGAACTGGGAGCAAAATTTACAATAGCTAAGATTTGTTAACAGCCTAAGTGCTCATTGGCAGATGAGTGGATTAAAAATCCTTGGTACATCTACTCAATGGAATACTATGCTGCTGTAAAAAAGAAAAATAACTCTTACCATTTGCAACAGCATGGATGGACCTGGAGAGCATTATGCTAAGCGAAATAAGCTTGTTGGAGAAAGGGAAATATCACATGACCTCACTCATTTGTGGAATAATGGCCAATCAGAGGGGATAGTGAGGCACAAAAACTGCAGCCTTTGTAAACCAGGGAAAAAGGAACTCAGGGAGACCCTTTCCCCCTCCCCATTTGGGACTCTGTGCCTATTCTTCAATAAATTTCCACCTTTGCTTTACCATCTTCCATCCGTGGTTTCATTCTCCAATGGACAAAGAATCTGGGGAAGCCATTCTGCCCAGGGGAACACCACCTGTTCCAGTCCAAAAATCCTGTATCAAAATATTATATAAATTATCAAATATTGCAGAATAAGGCGTGAAAAGAAAACAAGTAATATAAACAAAGCTCAAAGTAAACAAACTTTAATATATAATGTTTTCCCAGTAATACCAACATTTGGAAAGTTAAGT
>NW_006297754.1:825271-839377 GCF_000327345.1 Myotis davidii
TGGCACGTGTGGTGGGAATGCATACTGGTACAACCACTGTCGAAAACAGTATGGTGTTCTTCTCAAAAAATTAAAAATGGAACTTCCATTTGACCCAGTAATCCTCACTTCTAGGAATATATCCCAAGAAAACAAACACCAATCAGAAAGGATATATGCCTCCCCACACCCGCCAAGTTCATAGCAGCACAATTTACAATAGCTAAGATTTGGAAACAGCCTAAGTGCTCATTGGCAGATGAGTGGATTAAAAATCCTTGGTACATCTACTCAATGGAATACTATGCTGCTGTAAAAAAGAAAAATAACTCTTACCATTTGCAACAGCATGGATGGACCTGGAGAGCATTATGCTAAGCGAAATAAGCTTGTTGGAGAAAGGGAAATATCACATGACCTCACTCATTTGTGGAATATAATGAACAACATAAACTGATGAACAAAAATAGATCCAGAGACAAAGAAGCATTGAAGAGACTCTCAGACCACAGAGGGAAGGCAGGGGAGCAGGGTGGGGGTAGGAGGTCAACCAAAGGGCTTGTATGCATGCATATGAGCCTAACCAATGGACACAGACAGAAATGGGTAAGGGCCAAAACCGGTTTGGCTCAGTGGATAGAGCGTCGGCCTGCGCCTGTATCAAAATATTATATAAATTATCAAATATTGCAGAATAAGGCGTGAAAAGAAAACAAGTAATATAAACAAAGCTCAAAGTAAACAAACTTTAATATATAATGTTTTCCCAGTAATACCAACATTTGGAAAGTTAAGTAAATTTCTTGGTTAAATTTTCTAAAAGATACCACAAAGTTCAAGTTTTAAGAAACCCATTTCATTAAGAGATATATAAACTGTGAAATAAGATAAAAACTAGCATTTTTCTTTTATTTACAGTTTTTAAAAAGAATTACAAATAATTAATTTTTTAAAGAAAAATATTCTAAAGAGGACATGATTTTGTACCAAACTGTCACCATATGAGTTATGGAATACCCTAGGTAAGACCACTGACTATACATGATTGGGCAAAAGTAGATTTACACTTGTTTGTATGGAAAAAAATACAATAATTAATAAAAAAAAATACAAGAATAAACTGTTTCACATACAACTGTAAACCTACTTTTGCCACATCTTGTACATTACATATATAGAAAAGTGATGTAATACAGAAAATCAAAGGGAATAACCTAGGGTTCAGCCCTAGCTGGTTTGGCTCAGTGGATATAGCGTGGACCTGTGGACCAAAGGGTCCCAGTTCGATTCCAGTCAAGGGCATGTACCTGGTTTGCAGGTTCCCAACCCTGGTTGGGGGCATGCAGAAGGCAACCAATCCATGTGTTTCTTTCACATTGATGTTTCTTTCTCTCTTCCACTTCCTCTAAAAGGTCAATGGAAAAATATCCTTGGGTGAGGATTAACAAACAAACAAAAAGTTGGCTCTCTTATGATAGCTCTATTTAAAATCTTGTACCCAACGTGTAAGAAAATACTGCCTCACCAATGGACAGACAGAAATGGGTAAGGGCATGTGCTGGGGGTGGCAGTGGCCAGGGAGAGGTCAGTGGGAGGAAAAGGAGACATATGTAATACTTCAAACAATAATGAATTTAAATTTTTTTAAAAATTCAAAAGATGTCTTCAAAAAAAAAATAAAATAAAATCTACATACTTCAAAACCAGAGCACCCATTTGTCATCATATCCTCTCATCAAATTTCTATATTGCAGCAGTTTCCCAAGAACACTATCTACAGCGCAGTGCATGTTTGATATAAATTGATTGGGTTTTAGAAACCTGAGGTGAAATCAGAAGAGGCTGTAATGCTCACTTCATTACCCTGTTGCCATCTTGGATTTTACATGATGTTTTAAAAATATTTTAAAAAAAGATGCCGATACCGGTTTGGCTCAGTGGATAGAGCGTTGGCCTGCGGACTGAAGGGTCCCAGGTTCGATTCCGGTCAAGGGCATGTGCCTGGGTTGCGGGCACATCCCCAGTGGGGGGTGTGCAGGAGGCAGCTGATCGATGTCTCTCTCTCTCATCGATGTTTCTAACTCTCTATCTCTCTCCCTTCCTCTCTGTAAAAAATCAATAAAATATATTTAAAAATAAAGAAAGAAAGAAAGAATTTAAGGTTATTTTTTTTAAAATAGCCCCTTGTCTTCTAGTAAATATGGGAGGATTGCATAAAAGATTTCTATTATTATCAGTTGCTAATATCCAGAAGGACCACATTCTTAGATAAATTTCATAAAATTTTGGAAAAACACTAACATTACTTTAAAGAACATATGCAAATGACCAGTGAAATAACTAGAGTAATTGTCCATAAATGACAAAGAATCAAAGTGCATTTTGATGCAGCGGAGATCAGTAAACTCTCAGATCCAAAGAATGACTCCAGAAGATCATATCAGAAAATATCGGCACAACAAACAAAATGGCACAGATGCAAGTAAAAGGAAGTGTAGCTCAGTCACGTTCTGTGCTTGGATTTTACAACACAAGGTCTACTTTCACAGTGTACCTTTAGGCTTTGGTAAATGAATCTTTTATTGTTTATTATGAAAAATTACCCCAGACTAACCTTGCTTTCTTTTACCAAATATTAAAGCCTTTATTTAATTCTGTCTTTGTATTGCTTCTTTTCTTTATTTTGTAGTCAGTAGTGTTCTGTCTAGCCTCTTCCTGGGCTTTTGAAAAAATTGAGCCCCTCACAATCAAA
This sequence comes from Myotis davidii, assembly GCF_000327345.1. Taxonomy (NCBI): domain Eukaryota; kingdom Metazoa; phylum Chordata; class Mammalia; order Chiroptera; family Vespertilionidae; genus Myotis; species Myotis davidii. Next base: position 828,003 of record NW_006297754.1, read on the forward strand.
GAGTTGCCCCCTTGCATGATCCGCTCCAATTAAAAATTGTAAAAAAAAAAAAAGTACCGCCTTCTATGTATAAGGTTATTTGCAAGAGAATGTAACAGAGATAGTATAATGCAGTGATTTTCAATTTATGTGACACAAGAATTTTGAAAACATGCAATATCTGACTTCTTAGTCAGGGGCACTGACTTCTTTTCCCTTAGATTGTCAAATAAAAAATGACAACAGCCGTCTGGTGTGAATGAATAAAAACTATACCTATTTTTTGTTAGATCAGCAAAAATATATTTTTTGGTGCTGCCACAGAATTTTAGTAATTAGTTTATATGTTCCATGAGATGAAAAAGGGTGAAAATCACTGGTAACTAACAGGAAATATCTTTACTTATATAGACACTGGCAGTGTACAAGATCGATAACAGGCAGGAGTAAGAGAAATTGGGAAAAGAAATCATTTTTGTACACAGTACACAAAACTATTTTTCATAAGAAATATTCTTCAGGTATAAGATACCTCAGAAGAGGTAAAATAAAGAGAAAACACAATAGAAAAATAGTATCAATTAAACAAGACTTAAGCAAGAAAAATTCAAGTCCTATTTTAAAATATAATAAAGAGTTTAGATTTTCAGTATTTTCAAAAACTTTTCAGTGCGCATTATTGTGTTTCACCTTACTATGAGAAAAAATAAACAGAAGATTCTTTTCAGATATATTTTCAATAAAGCATCATAACAGGCACACTATTTTTTGAGGAAAGCAATACATTAAACCTCAGATATTTATTGTGTTGTTAATCATCACCTAAAAATATTTTTTCCATTGATTTTTAGAAAGCGTGGAAGTGAATGAGGGAGGGAGAGGGGAGAGAAAGACATTGATGTGCAAGAGACACATCAATTTGTTGCCTTCTCCACAGGCCCACACTGGGGCCAGGGATCAAACCTGCAACCCAGCTACGTGCCCTTGACCAGGAATCAAACCCGTGACACTTTCGCCCATGGGCTGATGCCACACCAGCCAGAGGTAAACCTCACATATTTAAATATGCAGAAACATGCTCTAGTTTTTACAGGAAGGAAGAGCAATGGGTGGTAATGGTATTTTTATTGCCAAGACAGAGAAATCATGAGAGATTGATTTGGGAGAGAGGAGGCAAGATGAACTATTGCAGGATGTGAAATTGAAGGCTACTTTTCCCATATGTCTCAGGTGAGGGAAGAGCAGAAAGAACAGCTTAACCACAGCCCTCCTTAACACTGACTCTGTGTGCTTCTGCAAAAATGGCTATGTGTCAAACAGCGGAGAAATGTAATCATTATTTTTAGAAATTTTTAGACATTTTCCATTTCCTAGCTGACTATCATAATTTATTTTCCACAGGGTTGTTCATCATCCATAAAATTGTGTAGGATTTGTGAAGCAATCTGGAGTTTATACCCTCTGGGATGTTTTAGTGTAGAACCAGAAGAAACTAGAGTGATTTTATTTTATTTTATTTTTTCATTCAACCTGGAGAAGAAAACTGTCTGTTGATGAATTGTGTTAAAGGCACTCAGAACAGAAAGACAACTGCAAGGGCTTTTTTTTTTTGGTTAATGTATTGAAAGTTTAAAGTTGTTGAGGCCATTTGATAGCTTAGGTGCTATGCAATTAGTTTGTAGTGTTCAAGAAGGCTTGTCAGACACTGCAAGAATGAATGGAGGGGCTTGGGGCTGTTGCCTAGAGGAACACAGCGGAGAGCAGAACTTGTTTCTGCTGCCGGTCCTGTCTGCTGTGAGGACTGTCCCCCAGTGTTCTGCCTGGAGAAAGCCCAGCATGGCTGTGGGACCCCAGACTACAATTCAACTGCCGTTGCTGCTGAAGCTGCAGTTTGGATTCATACCTGGGCAGAAGTTGCTGTAATCCTGTGAAATGTTGAGCCTAACAAAACAGATGGCTATCATAGGGTTTTCTCTATCCTTTTAAAATTAGTACTCATAGAATCTTAAATAATTTGCATCTTAAGCTGGCTTTATGAATGCATCATCTATTGACCTGTTATTTTCTATACAATTGACAAGTTGCCTTTTAGCCAGATGATATTCACATTAAGAAACAAAAACAAAAACACCAAAGCATACCCACAGAACAATGGCAGTAAAGTGGGCCTTCTAAATATTTTCTTATTTCTTCATGCATTTTTTTTCTCAGAAAACTATGGCTTTGTGTTAAATAATATTGATTCAGGCAGATTCTCCCACTTCAAGTGTAGAAATCTTATTCGTAGAAGATGGTGGTACCTTGTGTGTATTTACTAGACTGTCATCCACATGTTCCCACAGAGCTTTACTATGAGAGAGAGCGGACAGAGTAAGCAGACTTGGGTTTAAATCCTGACTCTGGCTCTGGCTCTTATTAGCTGGGGCAACTGGGATCACTCCTCTGGGCCTCGTTTTCTTAGATGCAGTGTAGAATAATAAATAAGAGGGCTAAATATTTAACTTCTGTATTTGGTATATGTCAAGCACTAAAAATTGGTATATATCATATCTTTGGTTTAAAATCAGTTTGTCATATTAAATATTTTATTAAAATACATATAGTACCTTCTTAAAATCATAAATATTCTAGCAGTTAAATGAGTAAAAAAACACAGGAGACCAAAGACAAAGAATGCATCTTGCTGAGGGGTTGGTGTATGGTTAAGAGCAGCATTGTATCGTTAGTTTTAATTCCAATTGTATGGCTATAATAGCGAACATTTATTGTATAATTAGTCTTCTGTTAATGTTTTCTTTTCACATATGAGGAAGTTGAGACTCTGACAGATTAAGTAACTTACCCAAAAGCATTAAGCTACTGAGTGACTGAGCTATGATTCCAAACCAGGCAGGCTGTCACCAGTCTCATAACCACTGTGCCCTACTACCTCTCCATATAGTTTTTCCCAGTACACATTAGATATACACTGAGTGGCCAGATTATTATGACCAGCCAGATTATTGTGACCAACCCATCAGTACTTCATTGGGCCACCTTTTGCCTTCAATACTGCAGTGATTCTTCCTGGCATTGACTCCACGAGATGTTGAAAGCTGATGTGAGGAATCTGACACCATGCCCGATGAATAACACCATCCAGTTCTGTGAGATTTGATGGTTGTGGAACCAGCTGCCTGATGGCTCTTTAAACTTCGTCCCACAAATGCTCAATTGGATTGAGATCTAGTGATTGTGGGGGCCACCTAAGCAAGGTAAAGTCTCCCTCTTGTTCTTGAAACCACTCCTGCACAATATGAGCACCGTGGCATGGCGCATTGTCTTGTTGGAAGAAGCCATATCCATTGGGATACGCCATCAGCATGATAGCATGAACTTGATCAGCAACGATACTTAGGTATGTTGTGCTATTCAGACGTTTATAATGGTCTGGCCCTCTAGCAACTTCAGCGGGAAATTATAGCTAATTTGCCTACAACTGTCAGGAGGTCATAGTAATTTGGCCACTGAGTGTATATCTGGATGCTAACATATTCACTTATAATCACACTTTTGGTGGCTTCAAGTTAGAGTGAGGATTAGGGTTAGATCAAAAAGAAAATCTCATCCTTCTCTTGTGCTATGCGGTGACATAATCTATCAGAGGTCACTTATTTTTGCTTTACCTTTTCTGGAAAATACCACATTTTAATAAATTTAAGGCCTATATCATGTGTTGAATTTAATGGTCTGATGACTGAGGGGCTGGGGAACAGGAATAAGGAAGGAGTCGGGGAAAGGGCATGGAGTTACTGAATGCAATGTAGAGAAAGGAAGGCTGGAAGAAGAGTTGAGAGGGGATATTCAGAGTAGGACATCCACAGGAGAAAATCTGAGAAGACTTGGAAAAAATGGATGTGCTGGGACAGACATAGAGACCAGCACTGTTTTATGCAAGGACAGGCATGTAGTTTGTACTCAAAATCCAATGGGCATCACCAGCCATCGAGCCAGTAGAAGGAGCCACCGTTTGAGGGAACTGAGATCAGTTTTCTCTCTTTGAAAACAACTTTTCCCAGGCAAGGCATATGTTGCTCTTTTCTCTTCTTGTTTTTGGGGAATAAGAAACAAAAAAGTCAGTGGTTTGTATTGGGAAAAATCACTTAATAGGCTCCTCCCATTCACACTAGACTCTCCAAAGAGAGTGTAAAATACTTCTTATTAAAGCTACCTTCTCAGGGGGCACCACAGAGGAATGCAATAAACTTGTGAATGGTTTTTGTTTTTTTTAAATATTGATTTCAGAGAGGAAGGGAGAGGGAGAGAGAGATAGAAACATCAATGATGAGAATCATTGATCATCTGCTTCCTGCACGCCCCCTACTGGGGATCAAGTCCACATGCCCTTGACCAGAATCAAACCCAGGACCCTTCAGTCCCAGGCCAACGCTCTATCCACTGAGCCAAACCCGCCAGGGCGTGAATGGGCTTTGAGTCACCATTCATAGAAGAAAAATAACAACTTGATCATCTTTTTTAGGCTTAGTGCCATCATTAAAAATGGGAGATGTCTTAGCAAATTCCCCTGGATTGAGTGGTAAGTATTAAATCAGTGGCCTCGATATCTAATGATGCAAAACCAAGTCTAAATTATTAATGCTACTTTAGTATGAATATGTGCTGGCTTTTGGGATGGAGTTATTCAATGAACCGGAGAAAACAGCGGCTATGTTTTAGATAATAGACGTCCAGTAGTACCTTGTTTATATGTCATATTTTCCATTTTAAACTTCTTTTTTATTCATAGTTGAGGTAGAGCACAATGCTACAACTTCACCCAATATTAAACATCTCTGAATAGGCTGATTTGGTTTACGGTGGGTGGAATTGAAGCAATGCAAAAACAAAAACACCTTGACACAAACCAACAGAATATTCTGGCCTGGGACAATTAGCCTAGTAATAGTGTGGTTATAATCCTTGAAAAGCAGGAGGACTAGTTATTGCATTTAGTTAGTTTTGTTTATTCTAAGTTCTGTTTTTAGGATACAACATGCAAGGCTGGACAGTTATCCCTCTGATTTGATCTGTGTAGGCAGCCAAACTAGCTAATTCAGGAGGGAGATAGAGCCCTGGCTAACTACTCTGATCGAATCAAGAGAATAACTGCCAGATCTCTCTTTCACTTGATGCCCAGTAGATGCTGCCTTGGGGAATGGCTTAGATTCAAAGGCTCTGTTTGAAGTGCCCCAAAAGTCTGTTAATTGGAGCTCTTTGGATGCTTCGGACAGTTAAAATTTCATAGCTTGGGTTGGTTGGCTAATAAGTTCTCAGACACCATAAATTCAGCCACTTTAAAATGCTGGGGGAAAAAGACCTTCATAAGAAAAATAGTAATTGTCATAACATGGTTTTATTGCTAAAAACTTGTACCTGAGATAATTCGATATTATTCCATTTAGCAAAACATTTAGGAAATGTAGAGATGAATTGTTCAGTTCAGAATAGTGTTTCAGGTCTGAGTCCTAAAAGCACAGAGAGAGTCACATGGTAATTCCTTTAGTCAGTACCAAAGGTTTTTAATGTCAACAGTTAGAAAACTAAACAACAAATTTGGTGCTACATTTTAATTTTATCCTTGAAAAATTAACCTGGTAAAAATTTCAGGGGCATATATAATTTTTTCCTCCCTAAGACATGATATTCTTTATAAACTAAGGAGGAGCAAGAGTGAGCAGACAGTACTGGGTGGATCTCAATAATGTTAAAGTGCAAAGGTGTTCAGGGTTAATAAAACTAACAGACCTCTCTTGCAAGTATGTGGATGGATACTCCAAATCAATCTCTCTTTTTCTGTCTCACTCTCGCTCTCTAGTTTTCTCTGTTGTGTTCAATGTTATGTCCTTACTTCCTTCACCACCATAAAATTAAAACAAATACAACAGTTCTTTGAGTAAACCCTAGAAATCTGCACAAGATTCTTAAGTCAAACGAATGGGGAACTGATATAATCTTTCCTGGATTGCCAATGGAGATAGTACCTCTGAAGAAATAACCAAATTATAGGGTATCCCCCAAAATGTATACAAATTTTAACAGCTGAGAACTCAATTTTGAAAATGAAATGCATTTTAATAAACACTGCCTTTATAATTATTCAAAGTGTGTGCATACATTTGGGTGGGGGGGCACCCTATATTTCACATTCCTTTTGTGAAGGCTATGTCAGAACTAAATCAGCTTCCATAAAACAACAAAGTCAAACAACTATGAGTGTTTATTCACTTGCAGCCCAGTTAATTATCTTCTAAGGGATATGTAATTATCAAATCAACTTGATCCAGAATCTGGAAATATTTAGAGAAAGAAAAAGAAAAACTTTATAGAAAAGTCACTCACCAAAAGTGAATAATGTTTCATTTCACCAAATGTTTATTGAGAACCTGTTAAAACCCAGCATGATTTTTAAGCATCTAAAGCAGGGGTCCTCAAACTACGGCCCACGGGCCACCTGCAAAATACAAATATTGTATTTGTTCCCGTTTTGTTTTTAAGATATGTGCAGTGTGCATAGGAATTTGTTCATAGTTTTTTCTTAAACTATAGTCCGGCCCTCCAATGGTCTGAGGGACAGTGAACTGGTCCCCTGTTTAAAAAGTTTGAGGACCCCTGATCTAAAGTATATGAAGAATGCAAACATAAGTATAACTTCTAATAACTACCTAATAGTACTTAATAGTTAAGCATTGTTTATTTTTTAACACAAAAAACAGTGAAATGACTATTATTGCATTATCATTTCACAAATGAGAAATTTGTAGCTCAGATAAATTAAGTGGCTTGAACAAAGTTGTTTAATTAGTTGGTAAGAAATGCAGTCTGACTTTAAGAAGCCTCACAATGAATTAATTCACAATATAAGTAGTAAAAATGTGCCATCAGGAAATGTGCCACTATTAGTGATTAACATGAAGTTAACAGCATAAGATTTCACAGGCAGGAAGATCAAAAAATATTTTATGGAAAAAGTGGGAGTTAGGGACAATCAATAGAAATTACTGAGAAATGGATAAACAGATAAGTGCTAGGAAGCTTTTCATTTAAGGGAAATTCTGTGAGCATTCTGACAAGTTCAGAATTTATAATGTTGAAGGAGGATTTGCAAAAGTAACTTGGACATAGACTATAAAAGAAATAATGGGTTAAAGAGTTTGTGCGTTCGCATCTAGGTCATGTGCAGGAATTTAAAATTTTGAGAAGGGAATGAATATGAAAATAGAGTTTGGAGGAAGATTAATTTAGCAAAAGTCTACAATATGTATTAAAGAAGAAAGAGATTAGAGACAGAGGCATCTCTTAGGAGACTACGGGGATATTATCGTAGTCTGAGCTGCTCTAACAAAATAGTGAAGGCTGAGTGGTACAGTGGTGGTATTGATTTCTCACAGTTGTAAAGATTTGGAAGCCCAAGATCCAGCACTGGCAGATTCAATATCTGGTGAGAACCCACTTCCTGGTTTATAAATTGATATTTTTTCACTGTAACCTCACAAGGTAGAAGGGACAAGGAAGTTCCCTGGGGTCTCTTTTATGACTGCATTAATCCCATTCATGAGGGCTGCCCCCTCATGAGCTGCCTGATCACCTCCCAAAGTATCAACTTCCAAATACCATCACATTTGGTATTAGATTTCAACATATAAATGTTGAGAGGACACAAACATTCAGTCTATAGTAGTTTGCCCCTGGCCTCCAAAATGCATGTCCATCTCTCTTGTCATCAGCTCATAAATCCAAGTGTAAAGTTTCACCTAAAGATGATCTAAATTAGATATAGGTGAACTCAAAGTATGATTGATCTTGAAGCAAATTCCTCTCTAGTTGTGAATCTGTAAAAGCAAACATGCTATATGCTTCCAAAACACAATGGCGGGGCAGGCATAGATAGACATTCCTACTCCAAAAGGGAGAAATAGAAAAGAAGAAAGGAATGACAGGCCCCACCCAAAAAGTCCTAAACCCAATGGGGCAATTTCCATTAGTCTTTAAGTCTCCTTGACTCCATGCTGTGCCTTCCAGGCCCACTCTAATGGGAGTCCTGCCTCCCAGATGTCCTGGGGTGTGGATCCTGCCTTCAGGACCCAAGAGGGTGATAGTCTTTCCTTCACCGGTTTTCTGCGAAGTCCTGCCCCCATAACTTTGGGTGGCCCTGTAGCAGTTCTTTGCCTGGGCCTACAACTCTCTGGGGTTGGAGTCCTGAACCTGCCAAGAGACTGTCCTTTGAAATCTTGATGCATCTGAGCCCACCAGAGTCACAAGTGAAGTGACCAAGGAAGGTGGCAAAGGAGTGCAAGGAACAGCAGACCCTGATGTGAGGTGGCACTAGGTAAGATGCACTTAGGTCCTATAGGCACTTTTACCTGTGATGAGAGGGCAATTCTGATGATCTCTGAACTGCCTTCTGGATCATTCTTCCATTGTCTTGAACAATAGCTTCTGGCTTCTGTCCAGAAGGTTGATTAACCCCCTTATTAAATGTTCATATGGCTACACCCTTAGTGCTCCCTCTCAAACAGTTCTTATTCTTGTTTATAAGGTTAGGCTGAGAATTTTCAAAACGTTGAAATTGTGTTTCTCTTTTAACAATGTCTTTAAATCAGTTCTCTCTTCTTGCAATCCTATATAATAAAAGGCTAATATGCAAATTGTCCCCTTGACCAGGAGTTCCATCAGGAGTTTGACCAGGGGGTGGGGCCGGCCAGCCAACCACCCGCAGCACCTCCCCCTGGCCAGCTCCGCCCCCGATCACCCCCTAACCTGATTGGGGGATGGGGCTGGCTCACCAAATGCCTGTGGCCCCTCCCCCCTGCTGGCCCTGCCTGATTGGCCCTGATGGGGTGGGCCAGCCAGACCCCACCTGTGCGCAAATTCATGCACCAGGCCTCTCGTTTACTATAAGCATCCAGGAGAAACCAGGTTGCTTCCTTAACATTTTACTTAGAAGTTTCTTCAGCCAAATATCCAATTTCACAAGTTACGCCTTACACAAAACACTAACACACAAACACAGTGTAGCCAAGTTCTTTACCACTTTATACCAACAATAGCTTTTCCTCCAGTTTTCAATAACATGTTTCTTACTTCTATCTGAATGTCCTTTACCATAGTTCTACCAACATTCTATTCAGAATTACTTAGGTAATCTAAAAAGATTGAGGCTTTCTCTACAGTGCCTCTCTTTCCTTTCTGAACTCTCATGGTCTATTCTCCACAATGTAGGCTTTCTCTAGCATGCACCTCAAAACTATTCCAACCAATTACTGTTTCAAAGAGGCTTCCACATTTTTAGGTGTTTGTTACAATCGCACCTCACTTTCAATAGATATTTCTGTCTTAGTCCATTTGGGACGATGGTAACAAAATACCATGGACTTGGTGGCTTATAAACAACAGAAACTTAATTCTCACAGTTCCGGAATTCTGGGAAGTCCAAGATCAAGGTGCCAGCAGATTCAGTGTTTAGTGAAAACCTGCTTCCTGGTTCACAGATAGTCGTCATTTTGCTATAATATATCCTCACATGGCATAAAGGGGCAAGGGAATTCTCTGAGGTCTCTTTTATAAGATGGAGTCCTCATAACTTAGTCACCTCCCAAAGGCTGGCCCTACCTCCAAGATAATCATATTGAGGATTAAATTTTAGCATACAAAATTTGGATGGGATACAAATATTCACTCTATAGCAGATTTTTCCCTAAAGTAATGGACATTTCCCCATAGTCTGAGGGGTCCCCTTAGGAATGAGGAGTCTGGGGGAAGTAATTCAGGCTGGGTAACAGCAGAGGATTACATAACCTGAAGTCTATTTTATGAGAATATCCCACCTATTATATAATAGTTAATATAAGAAACATCAGAATTTAAAGATCTCAAGAATTCATGGTTTTATGAGGGAAAGAATCACTCATTATTAAAGGATGTGGAACTGATGGATGAGGAAAGACTAAAAACTGAAGCACTTGTAACAGCATAAATGATGACTGAGAGAAGTTTAACACGTGGAGGTGTTAAAGCTCCACAGAAGAAGGGGAATCATTTGGCAGAAGGAGGAGATAAAGAAGGAAGACATGGGACCATAGGTAATGTTGCCTGACAGACAGAGCTACTGGACAATGGAGTAGACTCCCAAGGGAAGCTGTAGAAATTTCATCAGTCAGGACATTTAAGGTGAGTGTGAACAAAGCAATAAAACATCTGCTGTGAGAGCAGTTCTGCATCTGCATGAAAAGGACAGGATGGTCAAGTGGATCATTTCCACCTCTAATGTATTTGACTCCAAATTAAGTTAAACTTAAAAAAAAAATCAAAACGATGCTTGCCTTAATGACAGTGTTTTTTCACATCTGCTGGCAGGTAGAGTACTCTTGGACACATATACCTTCTTACCCAACCCCCATAAATGCTGTTTCAACGTTTATCATCCTCTTACAGCCTTAAGCACTCCCTCTGTTATCCTTTCACTCTCAACAGTTGACCTTGTGTTTTGTTCACGACAAAATTATGCTGAGACTGAGATTGTCTTTGCCAGTAATTTATTTAACACAGGTTTACTGCAGGAATTATAATTTATAATACTAATATTTCACAAACCAACAGCATACAGGAAGTCTCTTAATAAGCCAATAAAGAAATAATGTACTCCAAACCAATGATAGATTACACTATTGTGCTGAGCAAAGGGAGATAAAAAATAAGTTTAAATTTAGTTGAGGTGTAACTTTCTAGTTGATTCACAGAAGGCAAGTTAGCTAACTGAGAGCTGACATTCAGCTGCCAGCACTAACTAGCAGTCCTTTGTGGCTAGAGACTGATGCTAGTGGGATGAAGGCACCGGAGTTTGCAGGTAAAATGATCTCTTCCAGGAGTGGCTGCATAGTTTTCACTACTGCCAGCAAAGAAAGCCTTGCCCAAGCCAGAGCTAATGTCCCAAGGTTTTCAGAGAGCAATTAAGATCAGCAAAGAGTAGCCTTGCCCAGATTGAACCCTCTCACTAAGTCCTCACAAACTCTTGATATTTAAAGTTCAAATGTAGATTACATCATGGTTGATCTTCCTTATGTTCATATTGATAAGTGCTCAGTAGCACAAAAATTGTGATGCCATTTTCCTGACACAGCCTCCTTAATGTAAACAAGTTCACCCTGGATCAAAATAATGTCACTTAAGTCATGAACAAGTAGATTTGAAATCATAACAAACCAATGCAGAACACCTTGCCACTTGTTTCTGAGAAAATAAAAATCATCTCTCTGTCTCTCTGTATTTCTCTCTCTCTCTTTCTCTCTCTCTCTCTCTCTCTCTCTCTCTCTCTCTCTTTCTTATACACACACACACACACACACACACACACACACCTC
>NW_006297754.1:839392-852345 GCF_000327345.1 Myotis davidii
TCTCATGGTAAACTTTATTGGTTACTTAAGCACTAGCCTCCACCTTTTCCACGCTCAGAACCCACATTTTTTCAGGTGTTGCACAGTCTCGGGCTTGGGAGGGATGCACACTCTGCAACCTCGGTAAGTAAATCATAATTAATATACGCCATGGTCATTCAAATTCTTCTTGTCAAGGATAGGTTTAGTCATGGGCATGCCTCACAATTCTGGCCAAAGACACATTAATAGAAGGATATTAGGAAGCTTCCAGGAATGTTATCCTCACTCTTCAAAGAGGCACAGTTCTCATTCACATTCAGCCATTGGTATTCTGGTTACTAAAATCTCACTGACAAAAGCCATTGGCCTCTTTTCATTCCTTATCCAAGTTGATATCTTTGTGGTTTGGACTCTTTTGTTCACTTCCTCTGAATATTGCTTGTTATTCATTATCTTGTTTTTCCTGACATGTATCTCAGGATCCTTCATGTTGTCTGCCTCCCTTAACTCTTTATATGTTGTTTACCAATTCCTGTTCTTTTCACCATTCCCTTATTTTCCCTTGACATGTTCTCCTAAGGGGATCATCTACATTTTCCTGGCTTCAACAGTGATTATATTGCCATCCATTCTTTAATGAGTCCTGAATCCATATTTTCTGCTATTTAACAGACATTTCCATACAGACTTCATTAAAGCAACTCATTCAATCTGTCTAAAATAAGTATATTATTTCTGTCCAGATTGGATATTTTTATTGACATTGTAAAGATAATTTCTCAACATTCAAACACTGAAAACTATGGATTTAGTTTAGATTTCTGTCTGTCTCTCAAATCCCTACTTCTAATCAATCAAAAATACATGAATTTTAGCCCCAAATATGTATTGTATCTCTATTTTTTATTCATGCTGCTCCACTTTATTTGGGGCCTTTATTTTTAGCATTAAAAAATGTGCCCTAAAGTAATAGATTCAGGGTACTCAAGGTCCTAATGATGTTGTTGAGATACAATCTCATGAGAAGTCTAAAGAATTGTGTAACACTGTTATTACTGGGGTAACGTTAATCTCAATCATGGTAAAATCTTGAAGCGACTGCCTTTTATCCTAAGAGCCAGAAATCTTCAGTGTGGTAAAGCAAGATATTTTATATGATAGCCATTTTGTCACATAGCATTCTGAAATAATCTTAGTCACAAATTTCATTATTTTATTCCACAATTAATCAAGATCAGGAGACATATGTTAGCCAACAGCTGTTTTCTGTGAATAAAACAATAAAGCACTTTATTTCATGCAACATCCTCCCTTCCTGCTGGTTTACCTTTTGTACATGATAGGCTATAAAATAATCCTATATAATAAAGAGCTAATATGCAAATGGTCATCATGCCCACATGCCCAAGCGCCTTCGCGCCAGGCTTGGGGGACCTGATGCTGCGCCCCACCCCCTGCCCCAGCGTCAGGGCTTGGGGGGGGGGGGCTGAGGCCATGCCCCCACCCCAGTGCCAGGCTGGGGGACCTGAGGCTGCGCCAGGGGACCTCAGGCTGTGTCTCTCACCCCAGGCTGGGGGATCTGAGACTGCGCCCCCTGATGGGGGTGGGGCCATCCGGTCTGGGTCTCCCACGATTTCAGGCGCACACAGGTGGGCAGGGACTTGACTCTGGGTCCTACGGTGCACCCCTGACCCTTACAGGAGGGAGATCTTCATATACATTTTACCAATTTTCTTTCATCTCTGACACTTATATTATAGAGAAAGGGCAAATAGCAATATTAAAATATTTTTTCTAATTAATTCCCTTTTAATGTGCATGAATTTTCTGCACCGGGCTACTAGTCTTTAATAAAATAAAAAAATATATTGTCTTGTGTGAACAGTAAAAAAAAAGAAAATCATTGAGCACATCTTCCCCTTATATGTCATACACATATGCCAAGAAATTATTCCTGCTCTGAAATTCAGTGGCATCATTCAACAATAAATTTGTAGGCCTAGAAGAGTAGCCTATTTTATATAGAATGTGCAGATAATATTTCAATTAAAAGTCACAAAATAAGGAGAATTCTTTTTAATTTTTTATATATTTTTATAGATATCAGAGAGGAAGGTAGAGGGGGCGAGAGATAGAAACATCAATGATGAGAGAGAATCATTGATAGGCTGCCTCCTGAATGCCTCCCACTGGGGATTGAGCGGGAAACCTGGACATGTGCCCTGACCAGGAATTGAACCATGACCTTCTGGTTTATAGGTTGATTCTCAATCACTGAGACACACAAGCTGGGTGAGAAAAGAATTCTAAGTAAAATAAACATAAATCAAGAAGGCCTTGGAGTGGGGGTAATCTTAAACAGGAAGATGGTCAGTGTGTCCACCATAGTATATCTTGGAGAGAAGGATAGAAAAAAAGTTTGGGATAGAAGACACAAGCTGGCTACTTTAGGGTCTTTTGGCAAATGTAAGGATATGGTATTTCAATGTAAAGATTCAACATATATGTGGTATGGTGCAATTTGCATTTTGAAAGGATCATTCTTGATGCTTTATAGAGAATAGATTACAAGAAAAGCAGCAGAGAAGCAACCCTATATAATTGACCACCAGGGGGCAGACAATCAACCGGTCGACCAGTCGCTATGATGTGAACTGACCAGCAGGGGGCAGAGAGTCGAATGGCTGATCAGTTTCCCTGACATGCACTGACCACGAGGGGGCAGACTCTCTGGTAGGTTAGCTTGCTGCTGGGGTCCAGCCAATCAGGACTGAGCGAGATGGGCTGGACATGCCCTGGAGCCTTCCTACAATCCCTCCCCTTCTGGCCAACCTCCCATGTCCCTCCCCAGCCTGGATCATGCACTGGTGGGGTCCTTTGGCCTGGCCTGCTCCCTCTCACAATCCAGAACCCCTTGGGGGGGTGTCAGAAAGCCGGTTTAGGCCCAATGGAAGAATGACCGGTTTCTATGATGCACACTGACCACCAGAGGGCAAATGCTCAATGCAGGAGCTGCCCCCTGGTGGTCAGTGTGCTCCCACAGAGGGAACGCCACTCAGCCAGAAGCCAGGCTCACAGCTGGTGAGCACAGCAGCGGTGGTAGGAGCCTCTCCCACCTCCACAGCAGCATTAAGGATGTCCGCCTACAGACTTTGGCCTGCTCCCCACAGAGAGCGGGCCTAAGCCATCAGTTGGACATCCCCTGACGGCTTCCGGATTGTGAGAGGACACAGGCCAGGCTGAGGGACCCAACCCACCCCCGCCCCCCACCCCACCGCAAGTGCATGAATTTCATGCCAGACCTCTAGTTAGAAAATAATAACCTAGAAGACAAATTATGATAGTTCAAATTGATGTCAAAGTTTTAGAGATTGTGAGAAATGATTGGATTAGGATAATTTTTTTTTAAAAAATTACAGATATATTTGATAAGTTGTGTACAGTTTAGGGAAAATCCAAATAACTAATATTTTCTAGTTTTTAATCTCAAATCTACAATTGTACTTGAGTTTATTACAAAAATCTCAATTTTAATGTTTAAACTCTAATCTATTATCTTTATTCCCAAACCAACTTCTCTTTCTGCATTCCCATTCTCAGGAATTGGCTTCTCTATGGATCCATTTACTCATACCACAAACTTGATTTCTATCCTTGACACATCCATTAACCCCCACAATTTAATCAGTTACTCAGTCCTTGCAATCCAACTTCCAAACTAACTCAAACCTGGGCTTATTTTTTTCTAACAGCACCATAGTCTAAACCACAATTATCTCTTTCCTGGAAATTTATGATAATTAGCTATTTGCCTACATCTGTTTTTCATCTGCATATATTCACCATATAGTACTCAGAATGGCCTTGTTAAAAAATAAAACTTATGTCAAGCATCTTTTAAAATACCTGAAAAACATCCATTTGGTCTTGGGATGAGTCCAAGATATTTTAAGTGATGTACAAGGTTCTGAAGGATCTAGCTCTTGTTCACCTCACCAGCCTAAATCATGTATTCCTCTTTTCCAGTCTTAATGTTTCAGTCACATTGACTATACTTCAGTGACTCAAAAGCTCCATGCTTCTCCCTACCTCAAGGACATTTGTACATATTATTCTTTCTATCCACCTTAACACTTTACTACTCACATTCTTCTTTAAGATCCCAGAATAAAGGTTATTTTAATAGGGAAGAGGCTGCTATCATACATTCTCAGAGCACTCTGTACTCTTCCTTCATCACACTGTTAACAATGGCAATTATCTTTCTGAATATCTGTTGGAGACCAGCATGTCTCCCAATACATTGTAAGTCCTTTGAGTAAAGAAATTGTGTCTGATTTGCTTCTCCATTTAGTAATTTCCTCCTCTCCTATTCTAATAACTATTTATATTAGAAATATAATAATCTAACCCTGGCCAAGTAGCTCAATTGGTTAGAGCATTGTCCTGATATGCCAAAGTTGCAGGTTTGATATCTGGCCAGGGCACACATAGAAATCAAACGAAGAATAGATAAATAAGTGGAACAACACATCTCTCTCTCTCTCTCTCTCTCTCTCTCTCTCTCTTTCAGATCAATTTTTGAAAATTAAAAAAAGAAATACTACAATCTGTCTTTTAAGTAAAGTGAAAATCATTAACTGTATTCAACAGGGATAATGATCCAATGTGTATAATGAAAATGCAATTTTCCCAGTTGCTCTGTAGAGAATGACCAGATAAGCTAGAGGAAGTGTGGTGATGAGGAAATTAGAGACCAGTGATAATGCAGAGAGAAAGGCTTCTAAGATGGGTACAAGTGGAGATAATTATTGAAGGAGTTCAATATGAGCCTTCCCAGATATGCGACTTTGGCATGTGTATTATTTTAAATTGAAGGTAATCAAGATGCAACAGATTAAAGAAAAACTTTTACCTTCCTTTTAACTACCTAAAATGATTTATATAGATGGCTAAGAAATAGAACTATCACCTCACAGAGTATGAGGTAACTGTAGTAAGATTGAGGGGAGCTTATCAGAGCCTGGAGATCAAATTCCTCTCTGTGTCCCATCACCACTGCATGGTATGGCAAACATTTGGTTAACAAATGTTTTCTCTTCCCATCTTGTAAATTGTTTTCCTCCCGTTTGAAGCTGCAGACACTTACCCACTTCTCCTTAGTTCAGGATGACATATAAACCTCAATTGCCTGACTGTCTGTGGGTCTCATATTCTTATGTGACCCCATATATATGTGATTAATTTATTTTTATCCAGTTAATCTGTCATATTTGTTTAATTATTAGGCCAACAAGAGGATCTAGAAAGTTAGAAGAAAAAAATTTACTTCCCCAATACTATGTACAGAAAGAGTTTTCAAAAGGTATAGTGGGCAGTAAAGAGAGAGATGGTTATGCAAAACTTTTTCATGATGAGCTCACTTTCCCACTAAAATCTGTCCTTGAAGGGAAGTACAGAAATGAGGAAGTAACTCAAAGGAGATGGGGTATCAAGGAAGCTTATAAAGATGAAAGATATTAGATCATGTTTTTATATTTTTTTAGTAATAATCTATAGCGAAAGAAAGCTTGATGCGTTACAAGTCATTTTGTAGATTCCTTAAGCAGGTGAAACAGAATGGGACTCAGAACACAGATGTAGGAATTGCTCTTCAACAGGTGCATGGGGCAAGAAACTTTCCTGTAACTGGAGGAAAGGAAATGGTAGTTGCATGTGAAAGCTAATTTTGGTGATAGAAACATGGAGGCATTTACATCTAATGACTTCTAATTTCTCACCTAAATATAATGTGAGAATGAGAAGGTATAGGGTACAGGAGCTTTGAGGAGAAAAGATATAGAAGTCATTTCTGAGTGTAGGACAGTAAACCTCTAGGGAAACATAATTGGGACTCCAGCAGCTGAGTGACTGTTTTAAGTATTGTGAACATGAATCTAGAGTGAAACTTATCAGCAGATAATTTTCCTGATTAGGTAGGGGTATAGAGAGGAAGATAGTTAAGTACATTCAGGGCTGTAAGTGAGAAGATGAGAACAGTAGAGAGGGAGGATGACAGGGTTGAGGGTATCCATAAGAAAGTCTTTATAATGATGGTAGTAAAAAGGAAAATGTTAACAGGGTCAATGAATTGGAAGTCTGTTCAAGTTGCAGTGAGACACCTTGAACAAGGGAACTGGAAGGCTCTAAGGTGGTGGTGCCAGACTTGGATGTTTGATATTCAACTTTAGAGGTGGTTCAATTCCTCATGATGACAAGATGCAGAGTGTGATAAAGGAGTGGGTGTCTGAGATACAGTGTTTTAAAGAAAGATGGAAATAGACAGAGGAAAAGATGATCATTCACTGACAACTTGGAATTATGAGGCCAATGGCAAGAGTTGGAGACTTGAGAATGACTGAGCCAGGATCACAAGTTTCAAGTGAAGGAAGAAATGTCCCAAATCTGGTACTGCAAGAGGAAGAGAGGAGCGGGAGTGTAGCCATACGGCATGCACATCAAAGAGAGAAGCAGATTTGTTTTGATATTTTTATTTTATTTTATCTTGTTTTCCCAGAGAGTTGGATAGTCTGAAATTAAAGAGTATCAAGAACTAAGTAAAACAATCCTGGAATCTGCCTTTGTGCAGCTTATAGACTAGTGAGGGGGAAAAAAGATATAAATCAAATAATTGAATAGAGAAGTATATAGTTACAAACTCTAACAAGTTAGGAAGAAACAGTACTGGTCACCGAAACAGCAGGAAACACAGTGATCCAACTGACCTGTGGGTGAGAATAAAACCTGAGGATATAACCTTTGAGAAGAGATCTGAAGGATGAGTGGGTGCTAATGACACAAAGTTTGGTTGAAAGGAGAGACAACAACACAAAATTAGAGGTTTTTAAGATAGGTATGACAGGAAAACAAACGGTAGGAGAATAAAGGGAATTTTTTAGAGTGTCAAAAATGGCAGACAAATGGATCAAGGAGTGACTGAACTATCAAGAGAATAGAGAATGTGCAGGTCATGACAAAAGAATTAGTCTTGGGATTCAAGATGATGTTAAGTAAAGAGATAGTATATGGAGTGTGAGAAAGTAAAAATGTGACTAGTTAGAGTGGGAGAGAATCCTTCAAAAATATAACAATGACAAATAAGGATATGTCCAGAAGGATGGGTTGGGTGAATGTAGTCATCAGGTGGATGAATATCTACTAATAACTTAGCTAAACTGTTAGAAATAATAGTGTCCTGGCTGGTGTGGCTTAGCTAGTTGGGTGTCATCCCCATGTACTGAAAAGTTGCCAGTTAGATTCCCAGTCAGGGCACATGCCTGGGTTGTGGCTTGATCCCTGGTAGGGGGTATGCAGGAGGCAGCTGACAGATGTTTCACTCTCACATCAATGTTTCTCTCTCTCTCCCTCCCTTTCTCATTAAAATTAATAAAAATATATTCTTAAAAAGAAATAATAGCACAATCCAGATGTGAAAGTCCTCACTAAATTTGCATGAATTAGTGTAAAACTACAGCAAAAAGACAGGACAAAAAGCAGTGTTTTTTAATAAGGGTGAAGAGATCTGTTCTGGATGCGTTGTGTAAACTGCATAAAATCTGGATCTCAGTTTTACCACATGTAAAATGGGAATAATAAGCCCTATCCTGAACAGCTTTTGTGAAGATTGGTGTAATGTGAGATGCCTAAAGGAGTACCCAGCATATATTAGAAAATAAAAGCTAATTATATAAATTATCATATTTGCACTTATTACTACAAAGTGTTGCCAGCTATATTATTGATTGTTTAAAGAAAGTTTCTATGTTATTTGGCAGCCTAACATATCTACTATTATTTCATTTATATGTCTAAGCAGAAAGGTGGCAGCATTAGGAAGAATGTTTAGCATGTAAATACTTTATAAGTTTTAAAGACACAGTTAGCTATAGAAGCATACATAGCTAATGCTAAACGGGGGTAGAGTGGGCTGGGCGGGGAGGGAGGAGGAAGGCTCTCAATTCCTCTTGACATTGCCTCTCTGAAAGGTACAGTCCTAGGAGGCTCATCATCCAGCAAGTATAAGTGTCCAGTCGAGGACACAAAAAAAACACAAAGATTCTTTGCACAAAGTCACAGAACAACTCAACAGTAAAGACAAGACCATTGTCTGTGGTCATTGACTGCTATGTTAGTGCTAAATCCACAGGACCATACTGCCTCCTTACAATTCCTTATTCCGTAGATATGGTGTCCATATTCTTCCTCATCTGAGTGATTCAAACGGACGTTCCTGAGCCCAGAAGCCTAGTAACTCTGCATATAAAACCCACAGTATTGTGAGTTGACCAAAGGAGTAGCTGGACCATGACTTGGGAGACAAATAGCTCTTCAGAGAGATTGCTGATGTGTTGAATCTCCTCATGCTCCTCAGCCATGGCTCCCCCTACTATGGCTCTTAGAGCTCCATAGTCACTTCCAGATGAAGCAGCCACGGTGATAAGCCCTTGCCCTCACCTAGACTCCTAGAAGCCTGAATTGGGTGGGGTACCCACAATTCACAGTCACTGTGAGAGGGCACAGCTAGCTTGTCAGGTAGCACTCTGCCTCTTATTTGGAAGCCCACTTAAGGCTGAGAGTAGTGGTGCTCCAAAGGCAGTATGCACTCCTCCTGTCTGTAATATCCTTAGCTATTATCACAATGAGTATAGCACATTGGGGGGTAACCCACTGATATAGCCGAACTTGACTCTAAAATGTACAGTAATGAACTGCAGCAGCTGTAGTGCTCTAAATCAAAGGTTCCTAGCGCCGGTGAGGGAATGGGAAGGGGAGTACATCCTCTCAGTAAGTAGATTCTTTGCCAAGCAACCTGCCTGCTACCTTAAAAGCAAAAATCCTATTATACCTGTGAAACCCCCACAGCAAGGGGCAGAGTCAGACAACCATCACAAAGCAACTTG
This sequence comes from Myotis davidii, assembly GCF_000327345.1. Lineage (NCBI taxonomy): Eukaryota > Metazoa > Chordata > Mammalia > Chiroptera > Vespertilionidae > Myotis > Myotis davidii. The sequence goes on from NW_006297754.1 coordinate 848,314, forward strand.
GGCAGATTCTGGGATGCCAGGCCACTACACAGAGCTTTCAGAGATAATAATTATCCCATCTGCAGACTCCCTCGAAAAACACTAAAAATGTGCAGGTCATGACATAAGACCTCCGTAGGCACTATTGCTCTCTTGGGCAGTCCCCGAGGGCCAATCTGAACAACAAAACCATGAGCCTTGCAGAAATTTCCAGCTAAAGAAATACATGGGTTGAATAATAAAAACAGTTTTGGATAGACCCAGGCAGAAGATTTTAGAAAATCGTGGTTTCTACTAAGTTTATAAGACAATCCCTATGCAGTAATGAATGAAGAGATTTGGAGCCAGTAGAAAGTAGAGAAAGTAAAATCTATTATAGACACTCTGGGAGCCCTGACTATATTAATGCAAATTCATTTTCGAGGTTGCTAAATTATTTACATAGTTGTGGAACTTGTAAACTTCCCTATCCTCCCCAAAGTATTTCTTCATTAGGATTCCCTGAAAATCAGAGGTTGTTGCAAGCACAGAATTAGATCAGAGCCCTGCCCATTAATTGGCTACCAAACGTTCATCTGTAAATTGACAAGGTAGAATGAGGGCATGTCCTGATGAGGCAACACAGGAAACCAGAAGGATTACAATCCTGCTCCTGCCTCTTCTCTGCCTTCCCTTCTAAGTGCTCAGTGCACAGCAAGGGGTCCAGGCTACCCGTGAGCTGATCAGAGCTCTGCTTTCAGAGAAGGGAGAGGAGAACACTCCAGGTAGTATTCTTCCCTGCAGAACACAAGCTATCTACCCTTTATTCCACAGAAACACAGTTTTTTAAGGACTGAAATGATCTGACCTCAAGGTTAGGGATGAGAGCAAGAAGGAACTATTTGTTCCTCTCTTCCTTCAAAACATCCCCATGTCAAAACATCCCCAGCATTAGTCTCTCCTCTTTTTCCTCTCTCTCAATGTTCATGCCGACATGTTAAAAACCTGTCATATCGCCACTGACATTCAGAATAAAAAGCAAGTTATTACGAAGCTTTACTCTTTCTCAAAAATTCACACAAAAAATCATCACTTATGAGTACAAGTTATTACGAAGCTTTACTCTTTCTCTAAAATTTCCAAAAATTCACACAAAAAATCATCACTTATGAGTTCAGATTATAAGTCAATTGTTCACGTCACCGTGAACTCCTGATCTGTAGACATTCTTTCCTTCTTCTTCTCAAAGCCTTCCTTGATCCAGATGTTTGCTTTTTAATTTCTAGTGGTTAAACATTTCACATTATATTGTCTAGTTATGATGTGTTTTGCTTACATTTCATGAGGAAACATCTGAATTTTTTCTCCTGGTAAATTCAGTCATCTTTCTGGACTCATTCCTGACTTTATCGCCTCTTTAGTACTTACAATATCTTTTGTACCATGTTTTCTCTTTTCAACTGTTATTCCTGGGTAACAGCTGAGACCTTGTTAGTTCTTTGAGTTCCAGGGTATTTTGTTATTTAAATTGTCTCACAGTACAGTATTGCTTGGGTACATTAGCTTGGAGAGACATCGAGGAGTTAACTTCACTTTCTACTCCCAGTTTAACAAAGCTATCTTGACATGCTAGGATTTTTAAATTTCCCATGTTTTTGCAGTTGTTGCATGTTGACTACAGTGTAACAATTCCTTTCTGGTTTGGTTTTTTTTGGGGGGGATTATGCTAAGAAGGTAACTTCAGAAAATTCATATTCTGTTCTTTCATTTGTATTGAAATTCAGTAATTCTAGGGATGACTAAAATGAGAAAGGTTAATTTTCTCCATGAGCAATGGACTGAAAAACAGTGTTCTTGTAAAATATTATCTTGGATATAGAATACAATAAATTTTAAAAATAATCAGTCTTTACTGCTGAGAAAGTGGGTCATCATTCTTCTCTTATTTCAAACATATCCTACATCTCCCTGGAAGTGTTATGTAGTAGTGTCCTCAGCACTGCCACCAGAGATACGGTGCCTACCCTCTATGTATTTATGAATTTATGAGGGGCCAAAGGAAAGGGGCACATGAATGGTGACACACAAATTCCAAAATTTAGTTAGAATCATTCTGTGAATTTGGTGGTACTACTTAAAGATCAGTGACTTAACCAAATGCAATCACCAGTTCTCCTAGAGTCTGGTTATGTCTGTCTGATATTAAACAAAACTCAAATGAAAAAACAAAGGCCATAATATTTTTTAAGTTAATGTATAAATTTTTGAAAAGGTAATACATTCATGTGCTTAAAAATTAAAATAATATAACAAGATACAAATCAAGAACTCTATTCCTACCCCTGCCCCTATCCACTTCTTTCCCCCTGCCTTACTCTCTACTGGTTGACACCTTAGTTTCTGAAATATCTTTCCAGAGGTTTCCTATCTAAAATAAGCAAATATCAATAGTTTATTTTTTCTTAAACAAAAAGTGGCTTACTATAGACAATTTTTGAACTTTGCTTTTTCAACTTGATAACATAACCTGGATCAGGATAGAGGAACAATGCACATTCTTATTATAGCCACATATTATCTCATTGGCTGTTCATCTATTATGTGGATGTACCAGTCTGTTTCACCGGTACCCAGTCTGGATCTTGAATTACGGTTAGTGAGGGAATCCTAACTCTTGTTAGCTAAAGCATTTACTGCAGACTCTTCTTTCTGGACAAACTAAAGAGTGATGGTGAAAAATTGATAATTGAGGCACAGGAACCTGTTCCTTTTAACTGGGCTCACTCAAAGGTCAGCTTCAAAAAGATAACCCAGGCATCTCACAGATGACAGATGGTGGGTCCTTTGGTGGTGTTTATAAGAAGCCTACATTTTCTCTAAGCCGGTTTACTTTTGGTCTGTGTGGTACCTGCACACACAAACACAGGGCATGTACTTTTCTGAGACTTTAATTCACACATATTAAGGGAAAAGGGTGATGGGTGACTGGTGATGTTGGTAGTGACAATCCCCACGAAGAATCAAGGATACCGCAGTTCGTTATTTCTCCCCAAAGCAGCTGCACGTTGAAGTTATCAGACCATATCAGGCTTAAGGGACATTAAATGTCAGGAGAGCAGACCTGCCATAGAAAGCTGATGGGAGCTGCGGGAACCTTTAGTATCAAATGTTCTCCTGTATAATAATAGGCAGCAGCATCAATCTCAGAAATGCTGCTACAAATGTCAAAGAAAACCTTCCCCGTATATAGATTAAAGTTGCAGATACAAACAGAGGACCAAATCAAAGCCCCAGTGTTCCCTTTTTGAAACCACCCTGCCCAAAGTGCAATTTCTGAGTTATCAAAAAATAGAATCTCTCAAACAGCATTCATAAAGTTTCACATGTTGGTGTTATCACAGAAGCTTATATTGAGAAAATGCTATTTCTTCCTTCCCTCCCCGCCCCCTTCAAGGTTGAAGCAGCACCCTAGGTTCTCCCCCTAACAAACGCCGTTCACTTCTGAACAGCAAGCTTGGAGGCAAACACCGCTGTGCCCTGCAGGGCCAGAGAGCCACAGGCCAATGTGCACTCGCCGTTTCCTAGAGAGCCCCCCTTTCCAAAAGGAACTGCGAAGTAGACTTTATAAAGTGACCTTATGAAACCGACATCAACGACCCCTGAAAAAATTTCATCTGGTGGAGCAATTTAGACACCATAAATGCAATGGAGTGTCAATCGAGAAATCTCGCTGTAAAAACATAAACAGCAAAGTTTGGATTTATAAGGCCTCTTTTGGATGTGACAATTCAGACATTAAACATTAAGAGTTTGATCTATCAAGTAAAGGGTTAGGCTGAGAACTGTTTTTATTTTTGTTTTGTTTTTGTTTTTTTCTAAAAGGGAGAGGCAAGTCCTAGCTGGTTTGGCTCAGTGGATAGAGCATTGGCCTGAGGGCTGCAGGGTCCCGGGTTCAATTCCGGTCCAAGGCACATGCCTGGGTTGTGGGCTCGATCCCCAGTGGGGTGTGTGCAGGAGGCAGCCAATCAATGATTCTCTCCCATCATTGATGTTTCTATCTCTCTCTCCCTCTCC
>NW_006297754.1:853734-889045 GCF_000327345.1 Myotis davidii
GGATTGGGCCTGCCCTCTGCCACCCGGGAGCAGGCCTAAGCCAGCAGGTCGTTATCTCCCGAAGGGTCCCAGACTGCGAGAGGGTACAGGCTGGGCTGAGGGACGCCCCCTTCCCCCGAGTGCACAAATTTTTGTGCACCGGGCTTCTAGTAAGTAATAAAAGGGAGAGGCAATATGACAAAAAGAAATTTTTCTCAACTTTGGTTAAGATACACAAATACATGCACACACACATACAGACACACTCACATATCTGCACATATACACCTGTAGCCATGAAGATGCTCTTGCTCCAAGATACCTGCCTGGATTAACTTAACAATTTGCCACAGATTCCAGAGCAGGATTGTTCGGAGAACAAAGTTAGTGACTCTATATCTTCTACCCAATTACATATTAAAAATGATTAATGCATTTTCCTGACAAATGACATAACGTGATTTCCTCTGATGCTGCCCTCAAGAATGTCTTGCTCATTGACATCCCTGCAACCGTAGTTATGGAAAGAATGCTATACATATTTTTGATAATCTGCAATGTTTATTATAGAATTCAGTTATAGGAGTTCTTAAAGTAGCAAAGCATTTATGTGTAGAGATTTGTATTTGATGTTCTGTGTTTCCCTGAGCTATGCTACTGTTTTCCAAAATATTGCTGGGAATTTCTTAAGCATTCAAGTGACTCAGTTTCTCCCTCTGAACAAAGTGTATAAAGAAACATTTTTTGAAGATAAAGACTCTGAGTATTACCGTTGAGATTAGAATGGCTCCAAAGGTTTATTAATCTCTGATAAATGATTAATAAATAATAGCACTGTGAACTATGCCTTTGCCATATGCTGTCTCCCAAGTTGCCTGCAACTTGGATAATAGTTCATGTTGCTGTTAAAATGGTGGTCCTAGAATGGCTAATGTCAAGTTATCAAAATAAAATTATAGTTTATCTATTACATCAAGAGGAAATACTATCTTAAGATATTTTAATATTTAATGTATATAATGGAGATGAAACAGAATTTGTCTTTTCCCTTTTTGTTTTATTGGGCTGGCTAGGACTCCCGAAAATATTATCTAATCTAATAAAAGAGAAACATGCAAAAATTGACTGCACCCCCACTGTGCCCACCAGCCAATCAGAGCAACTAGATGCAAATTAACCCACTGAAGATGGTGGCCGGCAACTATGGTGCTGGAGCAAGCAGGAGGCTTGGTTGCCCCGCTGATGGAGGAAGCCAAGCTTCCCGCCTGCCCTTGTGGGCTGTGGCCTCTACTCAAGGCAACAAAATTTCAATTATAGAAGATAAATAAATCCCAGATACCTGCTTCCAGCCAGCCTCCACTGGGAGCTTGGGTGCCTGGGGGCCATGGCCAGCCTGCAAACAGCCATCAGCCCCTCACCCAGGATGGCCACACCCTCATCAGGTGGGGGTCCCTGCTGAGGGGCTTGGCCAGCCTGAAAACAGTCATCAGCCACTCACCCAGAATGGCCAGGCACCAGAGCAGTACCCCCCACCCTGAAAGGGGTGTGACCAGCCTGAAAACAGCCCTCAGCCCCTCACCTAGGCTGGCCAGGCACCCCATTGGGGACCCCCACACTGATCTAGGACACCTTTCAGGGCAAACCAGCTGGCCCCAACCCATTTACTAGGCTTCTATCCTATATAATAAAAGGGTAATATGCAAATTGACCCTAACAGCAGAACAACTGGGAATGACTGGTCACTATGACACACACTGACCACCAGGGGGCAGACGCTCAATGCAGGAGCTGCCCTCTGGTGGTCAGTGCACTCCCACAGGGGGAGCTCTGCTCAGCCACAAGCCAGGCTGATGGCTGCCAGTACAGAGGTGGTGGTGGGAGCCTCTACCGCCTCCTCAGCAGTGCTAAGGATGTCCGACTGAAGCTTAGGCCTGCTCCCCGCTGACAAGTGGACATCCTCCGAGGGGCCCCGGGCTGCCAAAGGGATGTCTGACTGCTTACTTAGGCCCAGTCCCCCAGGGAGTGGGCCTAAGCCAGCAGGTGGTCATCCCCCAAGGGGTCTCAGACTGTGAGAGGGCGCAGGCCGGGCTGAGGGACCCCCTTGAGTGCACAAATTTTTGTGCACTGGGCCTCTAGTTGTATATAATAAAAGGCTAATATGCAAATTGACCCCTCCGCCAGGCCTTCAACCAGGAATTTGACCAGTGGGGTGGGGCTGATGAGAGAGAAACATTGATTGGCTGCCTTCTGCCAACCCTACACTGGGGATCAAGCCCAAAACCCAGGCATGGAGTTTTAAATCTATGAACTCAATTCCTTTAATAATTATAACATTATTTAAATTATTTTATATTGAGTGCTTTTTTCTTTGCATTTTACACAGTTTTTAGTTGTTTAGGTAAAAGGATTCATTTGATACTAATTACTCTTCCACAGTTCCAAACAGGTATCTTCTTCATTTATTTTTAAGATAATACAGGTCAGACTTTATAAAGTCATTAAGAAAGGAAATAGAAAGTCTGCACCTATAAGAATTCAAGATAAAATGGTGAAGAGAAAAACCTCTAAAAAATATAAGACTTGCTAACAAAAGTTTTGAAACTAATAAAACAAAGTTTGCTGAGTACTGAGAAGACCCAGGTGAATAATATCCTCAACCATGAACCCTGAAATAGTCACAATAAAATAAATCTACATGTCTCTTACAGACCAATTGCTATTTTCTAGGAAGTTCCTTTATGTATACATCACATTTGATGCTACTCATTACCCATGTATATACCTCACAAAATTTAATTTGTAAGGGCCTCGCTGGTAAAAGCAGGTTTCCTGGACTGGTATAGGAATAGGTCCTAGAAACCCACCTAGTTCATTCTTGAAAGTCTCATAAACCCCAAAGTGCAATTATTTGATGACCACTATTCTTACGTTATCAAGTGGGGAAAAAAGTTCGCAAAAGTATGAAAATGCTTTTAGTTTTAAAAGCATCTGGCTCTGTTTTGGTTGCTGATTTATTAAAATCCTGCTAACAGTAGATTGCTTAGACAGGACCCAGATTTACATAAACACTTAAAAATAATCAAAGATCAGAGTCACCTCAAATATCAAACTCAAGCAAATGTCAATTTCCCTCTTCTTTGCTTCAATTGAAAATCAAAAGAGCTAATTTTACTAGTATCAAAAACATTTCCCCTCCTTAATAACCCCATGTGACTGAGGCCAAATCAAATGTGATATTTGCTTTTATATCAAAAACAAAGTGAACTTTTATAAATCAGATTTTATGCAGTCTATAGTGTAAAGAACCAATGTGAGAGATTTATTTCAAAATCCATAAATTGAACCAAAACTCACTAAATAAATTAAATCAAGTATGAAAGAAAATCAACATCTAGGCTTATGAAACAATAAATATGTAAAAAGGTTGAAAAATAATACAGCAAGGCAATCAAAACCTCAAGCAAATAGGGTGGCAAGGGATAGGTCATGCAGAAAAAAAATGAAATAAAATGAGAAAGAATAGTATTAAAAAGTATTTATACATAGAAACCAGAAACTAGCATGATGTACCTCGTGATTTTGCAGCAGGGGTAGAGTTTCTGAGCAATGATCTCATTCCCATGTCTACAGGGCAAGAACACTCACTGGTCCTTGGGAATTGAATCTTGTAGAAAAATTATTTGAAAACTGCTTACTTTAAAAAAACATGTTTTGGAAAAACGCTAAAGTTTAAGAAATGGAAGCTTTTCTAAAAGGGAAGTGACAGCTACTATTAGTTGGCTGCATATTGCTGAAGATTTGAATTATCATGCTATTGTTCTGACAGACTCAAGCAAAGTGGCTAAGCCATCATAGTCTATAAAGAAACTGTCACCATATCCTGAGAGCTGTGCTTCTAAGATAATAAACATTTAGCTGATTTGTGTGTGTGGCGGTGTGCAAAGGACACTGGTGGGGTATTAGACAAAGGAAAAGTGTGGTTTTAAGTTATTTTAGGTTGTCAGTTTATTGGGACAAAGGAAGGGAAGGAAAAAGAAAAGGGAAAGCCGTGGCCATCTGGCTCAGTTGGTTGGAGCATCGTCCGTATGCCTAAGGTTGCAGGTTCTCTCTCTCTCTCTCTCTCTCTCTCTCTCTCTCTCTCTCTCATAAACATATTCTTGGGTTGGGTGAGGATAACATAAAAGAGGAAAAGAAGAGAACAAGGGGAAAATCAAGTTACCTTTGACATTGCCTTCTTAGACTCAAAATTCCTATGGCAATTGATATCTACAATACTAGTATGATTCTTGCAATCAGCTTTAGCTCAGTAGTAATGACAATAGTTACCATTTATTGAGCACTTATCACATGCAGGATGTCCCTAAACACTTACAAAACCTGATCACATTGCCTGGCCGGTGTGGCTCAGTGTTTGAGCATCGACCTATGAAACAGGAGGTCACAGTTTGATTCCCGGAGGGCACATGCCCGGGTTGTGGGCTCGATCCCCAGTGTGGGGCGTGCAGGAGGCAGCCAATCAGTGATTCTCTCTCATCATTGATGTTTCTATCTCTCTCCCTTCCTCTCTGAAATCAATAAAAAATATATTTTAAAAAAAACTGATCATGCCATAACTGGTTTGGCTCAGTGGATGGAGTGTTGGCCTGCTGACTGAAGGGTCCCAGGGTGGATTCCAGTCAAGGGCATGTACCTTGGTTGCGGGCACATCCCCAGTAGGGGGTGTGCAGGAGGCAGATGTTTCTCTCTCATCGATGTTTCTAACTCTCTGTCCCTCTCCCTTCCTCTCTGTAAAAAAAAATCAATAGACTATATTTAAAAAAAACTGATCACATCTAATTTTCAAAAAAAAAACCTCCTCAAAGAATGGTCTATATAGATGATAAAACTGAAGTCCTCAGGGTCTAAGTAGATTGCCAAAGATCACACAGCTAGAAAGTAGCAGACTTAAATTCACAATCCCCTTTTTCAAAAAATCAATATTCTATATAATTTTTCATTAAAACAAGTCTTTATTTACTCATATGGATTCCAAGCTCTTTCAGATCAATGATCAGGCATTACATTAGTTTTATTTTCTCATTTGTTAAAGAGGTAACTCTTAAGTGCAATCTCCAGGATTCTTTCAAGCTCTCCACTTTATAAAGCCCCCAGCACTTGGAAAGATTACATCAGTATAATATCTGTTCAATAAAGCATTTAAAAATGACCTCTTTAATTGATACCTAGGGAAAAGAATGCCATAATATCAACAACGACTAGAATTTAAGTTATATTGAGTAATTTAAAATATTTAAAATGAGAAGTGAAATTCATTTGTTGTACACTTCATTAATAAATAAATCTGCAGAATACTTTATGAGATGCCTATTCCAAAGTATATAATACTTTAGCTTGTCTATATCTAGTTTCCTTCTCACAATCTAATTAATTTACCCTCTCCAACCCCATTTAATATTCCTGTTGCTAACATTTTGCAAAAGGCAACAATTCTCAGCAATTAAGGTAGTTCAAATTATACTCATTCTATCATTATATTTTGAATCACATGACTTTTACACAATGAGATATCAATCCAAAATGACCCCAAACAATAATTTTAAAAATCCAATCCATTTTCTGTTGTACAAATGTATTATATTTCAACACCCTTTATCAAACAGATATTTTTAAATCACACAATGTTTTCCTAAAAACTTTTAGTCATGGGTCAGGGCTGAAAGCATTTTATCCAATACTCTGATAATCTAGAAATGACACTTTCCCCTAACTAAGCTGTTTTGTTACTCTCATTGTCTCTTTGGTTATGAGAAAAAAATAAGTCCAAAACTTTCAAAATACTTTAAATGTTACTTGAAATTCCGGGCCACTTATTTAGATGGACTATGTATGAGGCAAATTCAAAACTGCACAATATTTTTTTTGCACCACAGCACAATCCAAAGCTACAGATAAGAGTTAGGTAAGGAAATAAATTGATTCTGGATGGCAACAGGGACAGAGGTAGGGAGACAGTAATCATGATTTTTTCCTCATTATGAATAAAGATTTAGAGCTGTATTCTTAGATAAATATTTTCCACTGATAAGCAACTATATCTATAATCAATATATGGATTAACATCCTTTTAGAATATTTACTATTATAGCAAAACAGTTTTGGTTCAAGCATCAAGGTAAGTATAGGTCCTGAAAATTTATAGAAGTTAACCTGCCCTGACCGGTTTAGCTCAGTGGATAGAGCATCGGCCTGCGGACTGAAAGGTCCCCGGTTCGATTCTGGCCAAGGGCATGTACCTTGGTTGCGGGCACATCCCCAGTGGGAGGTGTGCAGGAGGCAGCTGATAGATGTTTCTAACTCTCTATCCCTCTCTCTTCCTCTCTGTGAAAAATCAATAAAATATATTTTTTTTAAAAAAAGAAGTTAACCTAAGAAGATCAGCCAGCTATTTCCCCAAAAGACTTAAAACCTTACTCTAAAATCTGTTTAGGTTTAAAAGAATAAGCATATATTTATTATATGTACACTTATTCTTAATTACATTGTGCGTATATACACAGATAAAAATATAGTATAGAGCAGCGGGTCTATACTGTGGGTCGCGACCCCTTTGGGATTGAACGACCCTTTCACTGGGGTCGCCTAAGACCATCGGAAAACACATATATAATTACATATTGTTTTTGTGATTAATCACTATGCTCTAATTATGTTCAATTTGTAACAATGAAAATACATCCTGCATATCAGATATTTACATTATGATTCATAACAGTAGCAAAATTACAGCTATGAAGTAGCAACAAAAATAATTTTATGGTTGGGGGTCACCACAACATGAGGAACTGTATTAAAGGGTCACGGCATTAGGAAGGTTGAGAACCACTGGTATAGGGTAAAAGTAGTTTTACAATTGTTCATATGAAAAATAATACAATAATTAATAAAGAATAAACTCTGTGTTTTGGGTACTTATAACTGCAAAGCTACTTTTGCCCCACCCTGCATAAGTATATTTTACAATTTGTGAGATCATATCTACCTCCTTAAATTCAAGAAGCTTTGGTTCTAGCTACAGAGAGATCTTTGACAAAGTCAGATATCTTCCACTAAATATTCAGGTCTAGCAGGAGTAGGCAGAGTTCAGTCCATGAAAGAAAAAGGAGACTCTGTAGTGAAAAATCTGTTTTTTCCATATCATAAGGTGTCACAAATACTACAAGGTTCTGAGCAGGATAGAGAGTACAAACCAGCAGAAAGTTCAAGTTATGGCCTCGGATAAAACACATGGAGCCTGGGGGCCTGTGATGTTTTGAGTCTGGAAAAATCACCAAAGGGGCCTGGAGAAAAAGCCAACAAAGCAACAGAAATGGGTGGTGGGTCAGTGGGCTCCTGTCCGGCCTAGATTGCTGCTCAGGCCAGCAATGCTAAACCTTTTCCATCTCATGGCACACATAAACTAATTACTAAAATTCTGGGGCACACCAAAAAATAGGTATAATTTTGATTTATTCACATCAGATGGTTATTATTGTGTTGGCTGTTGTCATTTTTTAAATTTGGTGATCTAAAGGAAAAGAGGTTAGTGCTCCTGACTAAATAGCCAGGAATTGCATGTTTAAAAAAAATGCTTGTGACACACTGGTTGAAAATCACTGCTTTAAACAAAAATCAACCAGTTACCCAAGGATTATACCAGACACACAGAGAGATTATATTTCTGTGTCATAAAATAGAACATAAACCATGGTGGAAAGAAACAAAGTTGACACTATAGTAGGTCACAAAGTCACAAAAACCCTCATGGACACTTATCAGCAACTGCAAACAATTCAAAAACTGCAGATATTTAAATTAATTCTTGCCTATACATCCCCAAACTCTGGAACTTTTCTCATGCCTATAATAAGGGGCACCAACATAAAGACTTGACGGTATGTCAGAAGCTGGTTGGCTCCGTGAGGGAAATTCGCCAGGAAGCCTGAGAAAGAGACTGCCCTTTGTGAGGACCTCTCCCAGGTGGCAGTAGTTGCCATGGTAACTCAAGGAATCACATCCAACCATGAAGTTCAGGGGTCCAAAGTCAGAGGCTTTATTTTAATCTTGCCAATTCACCCCTCCCTTTAGTACTGAAACTGTGCTACTTTGAGAAAACTCTTTACAAGAAGCATCTCTGTGGTCACAGTATCATCATCATAAAGGGTGTCCCAAAATTCACTCAAGAAGTAATTTTGATAGAAAACACCGATTTATAATTAAAAATTGTAAATTTTTTATTGATTCGTAAAGTATATAGTCTAGGGTTATGTATGGAATAGCATATCGGGTAAATGGCCTCCACGGCTTTGCTGGCACATACACACTCTTTTGTTGAAATTTTCCATGACCGATGTGCCAGCAAAGCCGTGGAGGCCATTTACCCAATGTGCTATTCCATACATTACCCTATACTGTATACTTTATGAATCAATAAAAAATTTACAATTTTTAATTATAAGCCTGTGTTTTCTATCAAATTACTTCCTGCATGAATTTTGGGACACCCTTTACATAGGACGATTGGTTTATTTCTCAAATTTTTTGCAACTCTGAAATATTCATTAAATGATCCATCAGTAAATACATGTTAATTACATAGTTATTTAAAAGTATCTGAATGATACTGAAGTCCTGGGTGCTATTTCATTTGATCATTTTTTTCCCTTTGGGAGGTTTCTACTAATTAATCTTGATGATTAGACTAGCCTAGCCTTCTTCCAGAATATATCTTGAAATGTGGAAGACTGCTTCATTCAGGACCTAAAGCATTTTAAGGAAAGTTTCTTGGGGTTGGGTCATATAAACCAAATAACCAATTATCTTAAAAATCTTAATTACACTCACATTCCAAAAGGTTTCTTATACTTTCACACAAATGAAGAGTTCATTGGTATGAAGAAGTTATGAAATATCAGGCCAAGGATGCAGTATCTCTCTCTGATTTTTTTTTACCAGGTCTGGAACTGATTTCTTGTTTTATTTATATTGAGCCATTTCATTTCTTGAGACATGAGCCCTGGGGAGCCCACTCCCTAAGCCATTTTCTTAGAAATATGCTTCTATTCTGAAAGGAAATCTTCTGGGAAGAGCGCTAAGAAAATGAAAGAGAAAGCAGGACTCAGAAAGAACAAAAAGACATAAGAGAATAAAGAATTTTTAAAAATCAGATAAACAAAACAGTCAAAGTCTAGAAAACAAGAAAGCCCAAGTTGAAAGAAAATCTCTTTGCCAACTCAAAATAAAACTCCCAAGGCTTATTCCAAGTTTTAAACATGAGTATTACATCTGTGGCAAGGAGCAGAGCATTATTAAAATTTTAATATTCCAACACAATTTTTCTTCTTCCAGACTACCTAATTCCCATTTCCCTTATTACCTGCATCTGAGAAATACATTAATTTTTTCTAAGTCAATTTACATTTTTATAAAATGGTATAAAATATCTTTCTTTAAATATTTATTGGAAAAAGTTTCAGAGAAGTGAAGTTGTTGAGACTAAATTTTTTTATACTCAATCACACATTTCCTTTTTAAATGAATAGATATAGATGTGTCTACTGGCTATTACATCAGAATGGTTAACAATGATGAGAAATGCTTGGAGAAAAGAAAGAGTAGTATTTTGTTTTGCCCTTAAGTAGTTATATAACTCCAGTTCTCTCTAATGTATTAGTCTGTTTTTTTTTGTAAAATTAGTATAATAATAGTACACTCTCATTTTCAAATTTAAAGCAATAACATGTGGTACTTGAAAAGCAATAAATTCACAATAAATGCTAGATGTTAATATAACTATTACTATTAGTTTTATTGTTACTAGTATTAATATGATTAACAAGATGATGTTTTTCTAAAGGAAAGGGGTGATAAGTATATAGTTCATTTTGATTCCTCTTATTCGTCACTTCAGAGACCATGCTGAGAAAGACAAAACAACCTGGAATTAGAATGAGTGAAATAAATTTGCCTAGCAACTACTTTTATTAATACAATAGTTCCCAATTTAATTATGTTGTATAAATAGAGTAAAGCTGTTGAAACTCAACAAAGCTATTTTTAAAAAATATTACAAATCAATTAATGTGGCACTAGCATTTAAGCTCTTTGAAAAACTGTGTGTCTCATGAGACTAATAGACATACAATGATTGACTATTTCCCAAATTCAAAGGACTGAACACTTACGTATTATCAAGAGTAAAGGAGCCCTGGCCTGTATGGCTCAGTTGGTTAAACATCATCCCATGCACATACCCAGGTTTTAGGCTCAATACCCCATATGGGAGGCAACCAGTCAATGTTTCTCTCTCTCTCCCTCTCCCTTTCTATTTCTCTCTAAAATCAATAAAAACTTATTTTTTTAAAAAAAAGAGCAAAGAGAAAAACTCCCTCACCATTAAATTTTTATTAGATTGAAGATATTTTTGGTTAAAGACCTTTCACCTGATAAAGTATGTAATACCACGTGGATCTCCAAATAAATGGCTGCTTTGGTCACATTTTCCCACAAAATTTAGTGTATTCAATCTGGACACTCTTATTTCCTCAGGGTTCCTGCCTGAATTACTTTCTTAAAAACTCTCCAGAACTTTGAAAGGAAATCCATTGAGATATGAAATAGGAAAATAAAATGCAGAGAGAGAGAGAGAATAACAAAGAAAATACATTTGAGAATAAAGGCAGAAAAGTAGAATATGATAAAATAGAGTCAGGAAGCCCAAGTCCTAAGAATAAAGACATTTTGTTCCAGATTCAATACATATTTTGCAGGCTGATGGTAAAAGTCCAAACCCATCTGCAAGCATGAAACAGACATGGCAAAGGAGAAGGCAGATTTCTAATCAATGGAATTCTAATACGCATTAAACTCTACACTCAAGTTTAGATCATTTGTGATACAAGATATAATTCCAACAAGGTCTCTTACCCACAGCAAATCATCTGCTAAATTTTCCATTTTTGCAACACTGTCTTTTAACAGCTTCTATAATTTTCTTAAAATACATAAACAGAGAACTCCACTAGAGAAGAGCTGCATGGATTTAGCTCTTCTTTATTGATTTTCTATTTCTTCATTTTTTGCCCTGCAACAATTTTTAGTTTTACAAGAAATAAAAAAGAGACAAAGCAAACAAAAGAGATTAAGAAAGGTGATACATAATAATAAAATTGAACAGAAGATAATTTTAATGTCACCAGTTTTTAACCATTTCAACATTGCAGTCCCATAACATAAAAAAAAACCTGAAGTAGGCCACTATTACCAGCAGGTCCGAAAGAAAGGATAGAATTTATAGGTCAAGAAAAGGATGTACTTGCTAAGGACATCTGGAAAAGGGTACTCAGGGAACTTAACTATCAAGATGATGGCTAAGTTCCTCACTGTTGCTAGAGAAGCTTCTTACAAGGGACTGTTATGGACTGGACTGTATCCTCCTAAAATTCTTATGTCAAAGTCCTTACCCCAGTAACCCAGGATGTGATTGCAGCTAGAGATACTAGTAGGATCTCTCAAAAAGTAATTAAGTAAATGAGGTCTCTAGGGAAAGCCTAATCCAATATGACAGATGTCCTTATGAGAAAATAAGAAGAGGGACCCTGGCTGCTGTGGCTCAGGTCCTTGGAGCATGGCCCTGTACACCGAAGGTCGAGAGCACATACCCGCCAGGTGGTAGGTTCGATCTCTGGTTGGTCCGTGTGTCTCTGGGAGGCAACTGATCAGTGTTTCTCTCTCACATCAATATTTCTCTTTCTCTCTTATTCCCTTCCTCTATCCCTAAAATCAATGAAAACATATTCTCTGGTAAGGAGTAAAAAACTTTTTTAATAAAAGAAGATAAGAAAAGGAGATGAGGACACAAGCATCCACAGAGGGAAGACCATTGAATACATAGGGAAAAGATGACCAAGGATAGACTTCAGAAGTAAAACCAACTCTGCTGATATCTTCATCTTGAACTTCCAGCTCCTAAAATTGTGAGAAATAAATTTCTGTTGTTTTAGCAACTCAGTTTGTGATACTTTGTTATGCCAGCCCTCCCAAATTAATAGAGTGTGGCAAATTTCAGTGTGGTTAAGTCTTGAGTTTTAAGGATCAATGATAATCCATAAGTTAAAGAGCTTTTTTATTTTTTTTTCCATTCCTAATATACATTAACTAGCTTCTTTTATTTTTCCCATTTCTATTTTATTAAGATATCTCCCAAAAATTGTGAATAGTAATTAAAAAAAATTAGTTTGGCAAAGGATGTATTGAGCCCCGACCTGTGTTTCTAAGTAGTTAGAGCATTGGTCTGCACACCGCAGGGTTGAAAGTTCCATTCCTGGTCAAAGGCATGTACCTCAGTTGCAGGTTTGATCCCCAGCTTAGTTGAGGCACGTGCAGGAAACAACCAATCTCTCTCTCTCTTTCTTTCTCTCTCCCGCTTCCACCTCCTTTCCACCTTCAACTCTCTCTGAAAATCATTTGAAAAAATATCCTCTGGTATGATTATAAAAAAAGATTTGTTGTGAGTATATAATGTAAGAAAAAAATATCTGCCGAAACCGGTTTGGCTCAGTGGATAGAGCGTCAGCCTGCGGACTGAAAGGTCCCGGGTTCGATTCCAGTCAAGGGCATGTACCTGGGTTGCGGGCACATCCCCAGTAGGAGATGTGCAAGAGGCAGCTGATTGATGTTTCTCTCTCATCGATGTTTCTAACTCTCTATCTCTCTCCCTTCCTCTCTGTAAAAAATCAATAAAATATATTTTTTAAGAAAAAATATCTGTCTTTTCTCTTTCTGAATTCTACATGAGCAGAATCAGGTGCTCTCATCTGTGTGCTACTATTATTTATGGCACATAGATTATTGTATTATAGCTTTCCTCTAGATCATCAGTTCTCAACTTGTGGGCCGCGACCCCTTTGGCGGTCGAACGACCCTTTCACAGGGGTCACCTAAGACCATCCTGCATATCAGATATTGATATTACGATTCATAACAGTAGCAACTATTACAGTTATGAAGTAGCAACGAAAATAATTTTATGGTTGGGTCACAACGTGAGGAACTGCATTTAAAGGACCAGAAGGTTGAGAACCACTGCTCTAGATGATAAACTCTGAGCAAATAGGAATTCTTTTTTTGTTGTTGTTTGGTTGTGTTTTTGTTTTTGTTTGTTTGTTTGTTTGCACACGTCTATAGATGCCCTAGTGTCTGGGACATAATATTCCTCGTACTTGAACAATCTTGACACACACTGGCCACTTAAATATAAGAGGTCCTTAATAAATACTTGGTGAGTAAAGGAAACCTACAAAATTGGTAACTTTCATCTTTGTTATTAATGCAGACACAGAACTTAAGTGACTTTCCCAAGATTACTTTTGATGTTTGAAGGGACCTAAAAAAATATCACAAGTCTATTCCTTTCTGAGTTCTGAACTGTTAACAGAGACAAAGGAGTCTGAAAATAGAGATTGGAAAGTCATCCTTATTAGTACAACTAAACTGAAGAACATTATATATATATTACAGCCTGCTCGGTTCTCCCCCAGAGCCAGAAGGCTCCAATTGCCCCATGGAGAACAGGGAACTGGGGGTGGGTGGCGATGGATGCGGGCTGCGCCAGGCCAAGGTGGGTGCAAGCCAGTGGGTCCCTTATCACCCCGCTGGTCTCCCCCCACACAGAGGGTGACCAGCATTGGCAGTGGGGGGTGGGGCTGGGTGCTGGCAACTGGGGAAGACAGGCCCTGATTGCAGGCCAGGCCTAGGGACCCTAGCCGTGCACAAATTTTGTGTGCCAGGCCTCTAGTCGGTATATAAGAACCAAAGGCTTCCTAATACAGAAACCTACAATTAGACTTGTCTATCAGTCTCAAACAACTGGATTGGCTGGAGTTCTCACTGTGGGCGTGTGGGGTAGGGGAAACAGAATGACTCCTTCCTTTGCAACTGGATCCTATAGAGAGGAAGAAGGAAGAAGTGGCACTTTGATACTCGTGAATAAGATAAGTCACCACACCTCTCCTAGAGAAGAGTATGAAGGGGGTAAAACTAATCAGAAGAGTTGTCCTAGTGGAGTGCCCCTCTGCAGAGAAGGAAATGCCAGGAGATAGTGTTCCCCAGCCCCCTCCTTCCCAACGAGCCTCAGTGTTCCTTACTATAGGACTTGCCTCCTTATAGTGACTCAGCTGAAGTGGGAATAAAAAGAGAGTTAGCATAACCTGAGTTTGAGTCCATATCTAGAATTAAATTAATTATGGCCACTAGTCTTTAAAAATTTCTCTGCAACCCTAACATAAAGCCTTATTATAAAGCTCCACCTGTGGCACATTGTAGAGACAAATAGCAAACAGAATGATCATTTGGTAAAAGTACCGCAAAAAGGAACAACCTTGAAGCACTCTGACCTGGGATAGACTCGAAAGGGGCGAGACTGGAAAAGGGAGGCTCTCAATGGAGGGAGGTGGGGAGGTTGGGCATGAGGAAAGGAAATGTTTTTCCTGGGATTCTTTTAGCTGTATTAGTGCATCTACTTGCTGTTCGCAGAAATAAGGAACAAAAACATTTTTCTCTGGGTTGTTAAATGATCCTTCTAAGTAGCCCTGAGTGCCATAGGAAAGAATTATCACCTTCCACCTCTGGGGTGTTGGTAAATGCTTAACAACCAGCTCTTGGGGTGGGAAGGTCCTGATCTGTAGTGTTTGCTGATTTTTCTAGCCATGGCCCATTTGAAGCACCTACAGAAAGGACACCAACCAGCTCACAAAATTCCTGAAAACTGGAATCAGCTCTCACAAGTCCCTGCAGGCCAGGTCCAGAACAGCAGTACCAGCAAACACGGATGGAGAGAAAAGCTCCATTGGAGAGGTCACGGTGCTGCCTGAGGGTCTCAGCTGTGTCATGGACCAGGTGAAACAGCTCTTGGGAGCCCACGAAACCCGGAAACACATACAGGTTTCATGCTTTGCTGGGAAGACGACCTAGTTCTGACACACATACGGTTGAGGAACAGGTCTGGGCTCAGGCTGAGAGGGCAATCTTAACGCTTTCCCATCATTTCCTAATTCTTGCCATTTGAATTAGAAAATGATAAAAGGAAGGAAGGAAGGAAGGAAGGAAGGAAGGAAGGAAGGAAGGAAGGAAGGAAGGAAGGAAAAGAGGGAGGGAGGGAGGGAAGGAAGGAAAACGTAGAAGGGGCTCTACAGGAAAGATAATCTTTTTATGCTGAAATAGCCATACTGATCGCAACTACTATCCTAATCCTACTAGCTAGGACTTAAATATTACTCAACCACCTTGTAGTTGCTAGATGCTAAGAAACTTTGACTGCCAAGGTAATTAGTGCAAACAATATGCTGAACTTTCCACTGACCACATACTGACAATGATAAAACTCTTAATTTATATCCAGTGTCTGTAAAATGACTAAATGCAAGCCTTTTCCATACAGAAAAAGCGCAGAATGAAAGTTCAATTTTCACAGTGCCTCTTTTGGTGCTAATTAAGCCAATTGCGGGTCCCTTTGTGAGTGCACAGCGACTTTCAGCAGGTAGCTAATCAGAGGCTGTGTCTGACTGAGTGCAACGGAGACCTGTAAAGGTAAATGAAGACTGGGAAACCCCAGATGACAAAAGAGATGGCAAATGCTATAATAGATGTAGCAGTAGAAGGGGTAATGGAATGCAAACTCCTTTTAACCATTCTTGGATATTTGCATACTAGATTACATTGTTATACCTGGGACTATGGTGATGAACAGCAAAATATAAAAATCAGGTGAGGAAAGATATTACATCTGTCAGAAGTCATTAGTGTAGTTTTTGGATTTCTTTTTTTCCCCCCTGTGAAACCTTGCTCTTCCATTGTTATTTCATAATAAACCCATTGTCAAACACAGTACATTTTACAGCCTCACCTACTTATATGTCTTCACGAATGCCTTCTCAAATTCTAGTTTATTTTGATCAGAACAAACAGAAACATTTTCTAGTTGCGTTGTTCGGATACCCTAAGTGATGGTTCAGCATATCAAATGCTGATGCTTCTGATGCCTTGTGCTCTTGTAGACATTCTTATTTATTTTCCAGAGTCACAGCTTAAAAAGAGGAAAAATAAAGTATGGCCTGCCTCCTTCTAACCTTCAGCTTTCTAACAGGACTCCAGATTTGCCAGAGGTATCAGTGAGAAAAGTTCTCACAGTATCATAGAAATCAGTCACACTGGCTAGCAGTCCCCGAGTTCTATGAATTTCACTGGACCCTCCAGCGTACCTCAGGCATGTGCCTAAGGAATAACACACTCACATGTTAACCAGTCATTTCAAAGCCGGATGCAGCAGCCTTTGTGTGCCTCTGCTGACCGCAGTACCTGCTCGTTTCCTCTGCAGGTCGCCGTGAAACTTCCTTATTCGTCTCTGATTCTAAAGACTAGACCCAGTGGCTCAGTTTCCCTTCCTTCTCCCCAGCCATGTCCTTCTATCCAACAGCCGCTGGACACTGGTCTCCAGTCTCTCCTGTCTTCGCAGATGTTGTTTTCATTTGGCCTAGCCTTTTGGATTTTCCATCCCATCCTATCTGGAAGTGGTACTACTTGCACTAATTTACAAATAACCTGAAGCACAAAAGATGGTCTTCATTCCGTTCACCTGCTTCCCTAGCAGGCAGGCTTGCTCACATTTGCACCATGTTTAATTGCTCCCACCTCAGACAGAAATCCCAAAGCCTCTAGCTCGGGGCAAGATGTGCCTCAATTGTGCATGCTCAGCTGTGCATATAACAAACTTGTGCACGAAAGAGGAAATATATTTACGCCCCCCTCCCCTATTTAAAAAATCACATCTCGCACACTTAGAAAGCGTTTGATGGTAGCCAAACATCACATCAATTCACTGAGGAAAACAGGGAATTTACCTCTAAAGAATGGTCACTTAAAAATAGATAAGATGTTGAGCTCTGCAGTTTATCACTGGCACGCAGCCTGGAACCTGAAAGAGATAATGTTGTGGACAAGTAACACTTCATTAAAAATTGAAAGTACACTACTCACATCAGTAGTATGTTCCTTTTGGCTTCTTACCCTGGGTGTGTGATCTCTGTGACAGTGATCTCAATGAAGCAGTCTGGGATGCACTTCGCAGGCCAGAAAAATTACATAATACTTTTATAAGAAAAGCTTGAGAGAGACATGAGATATTTTCCCCAAAATTATTTATGAGAACAATAGCCAGGAATTTGAAGCAATGGCTTGAAAAGGGTGTTTAAGGCTCAGAGCCCAGCCAGACCAGCAATTTAACAGACATCTGATTTTGCAAATGCTGGTAGTCTGAATTAGGTTTTAAAGGAAGCTTTCTCTTAGTTGACATCCATTGCCAGCAATGTGATTTTCTCTGTGCTGTTCTGGGCTAGTGTTTGGGGTTGATATTTGGCATGATGTACTCTTAAGTTAATTAGCCAGAATGGGTGCTAAAAAGAGAGAGACTGTACTATGTGCTCAACACCAAAATAAAAACAATAGCAGTGTCTCAGAGCTATTTTCTTGGAGATTTATTGAGCCTTATTAAATTTGGAACCAGCCAAGAAGAATACAACAGCTGTTGTGAATTTCAAACAAAAGCAAAACATCTCTTCTCTTTTTTTTCTCCTGTGTAGTGTCCCTGTAAGCTGGTAAACTCTTTGGGCAGAACCTGTCTTACTTGTGCTTACCAACTGGAAAGTGGTGTTTACGAATATAATGTGATACCAGTAAGAATAATCCAAGAGATTTGTTTTGATTTACTTCTCATTTCAGGGCTTTTAGGAATAGCTGTTAAAGAAGGATCTGAACTCTAAAGCCTACAAAAACTGATTTCCACAA
Organism: Myotis davidii; assembly: GCF_000327345.1. NCBI lineage: Eukaryota > Metazoa > Chordata > Mammalia > Chiroptera > Vespertilionidae > Myotis > Myotis davidii. The sequence continues at coordinate 871,588 of NW_006297754.1, forward strand.
GAACCAAGACTTTGGGCTTGTTTTCTATGCTGTTTCTGCCATTCTCCACACCCTAAATCTCCACTAAGGAATTCTAAAAACAGATTTAAAAGTGTAATAGTGATATATAGAAACAGATATTGGTATTAACTTGATCCTATGCCTCAGGAAAACTGAAAATGCTGAAGCAAGTTTCTAGTTATCTACTCTAAAGCACAGGTCAGGATGCCATGTGATTTTGAAACAGTAAAAAAACAACAAATGAACAGAAACTTTATAATAGAAGACAGTCAAAGAAAGACAAATACCATATGATTTCACACATATTTGGAACTTAATGAATAATTTGAACTAACAAGTAAAATCGAGACAGACTCATAGATAGCAGGCAGACAGCTCTGGTGGAGGGATTTGGGAGAGGGGGTGGAGGGATTGAACAAAAAAGAATAAAAGAGAGAAAGAATTCATGGACATGGACAACAGTGCGGTGATTGCTGGGAGATGTGGGGGGAGCAGTCAGTGAGAAGGGTGGGTGGAGGTGGAGGAGGATATAGGTATAGGGGAGTAAATGGTGATGAAAAAACTGAAATAAAGGAAAAAAGCCTTTACAATATAAAATTCTGTGGTGTTTTGGAGATTTTTTTTAATAGAGTGAATATCCATCATGTGACTTCAAAGTCACCTGGAAATTTAGGGGGCAAAAAAATCTTAATTAAATTAGCATAAGGAGTAATGTTTTCTCAGCAATACATTTGAATTTAGTTTAAATATGAGAAAAAATGAGTTACTTGCTACACCAGGCACCTACAATTGATAAAAATGGGTGTGGGGACTTAGCAGATAATTAAAGTTTACATGAAGAACCTTACCATAAGAATTAATACTCAGAACCTTCAAATGAGGCTCACTGCATGCTATGGTAGTGAGAACACTGAAGATGGCACATTTGGTTTGAGACATTAACTAGTTTGAGGTAGTGTTTAGAAGCTAAACTGAAGTCTTATGTTTGAGCTCGTTTTCGTACAATCCTATGGCTATGTCACTGTATCAGCCAGGGTCCAGTTCTAATGTATAAACCACAGTTATTTTAAGTATGAGATTTAATTTAAAGAAATTTTAGCCTAGGTATTGGCAAACTCTAAAGTAAAAAAAAAAAAAAGAGCTGAAGCTGGTTTGGCTCAGTGAATAGAGCGTCGGCCTGCGGACTGAAAGGTCCCGGGTTCGATTCCGGTCAAGGGCATGTACCTAGGTTGCGGGCACATCCCCAGTAGGAGATGTGCAGGAGGCAGCTGATCGATGTTTCTCTCTCATCGATGTTTCTGACTCTCTATCTCTCTCCCTTCCTCTCTGTAAAAAATCAATAAAATATATTTTTTAAAAAAAAGAAAGGCTGAGACATTAAGGGGGTAGTATAGCTAGAAGTAGCTACAACCTCTAGGCTTGGGCAGAAAGAGGATGAGCTTAGAATTATTGTACAGTAAGTTAGAAGCTCGGGGGCTGAGGGGGATCAGAGAATGGGGGTGCGCAATCCCCGAGGAAAGGTCTCTGGCCCACAGGTACTGGTATCTTCAATACTCAGGGACCATGCACAGCTGGAATCCAGACTCTCAGAAGGGGGCACCACACAGCTGTTGCTGGTATCTCTAAAGGGGTCCAATGAGGTGGGGTCCAATGAGGCTGGTTGGGGTGTATTAGAAAAACAGTGTAATACTTGCTACTACTAGAGAAAAGGTTTTGCTGCCAGTGTAAGGAAACATTGCTAGGGTAACAATGACAGAAGCAAGAAATAAAATCAGGAATAGAAAATAAGCAAGAAAGCACCCATCCCTTCCTTATCCTCCAGCCTCCTGGTGCCTCTCTCGTGCCTCCTATAAGGCAAGTACAACAGGGAGTCGAGGGGCAAAACAGAAATGCAGTTTACAGAGTCCCAGCCTCAGCCTCCCCAAGCTGCGTATTGTAGATTGGTTTGAAGCTGTCAAACAATAGCTTATCGACTGACACAGCCACTGAAACTTGATAGAGAGATTCACTGAATTGCTTCCCCAGAACAGGCACTGTTTGGAAATAGACGTTTCTGAGATCTCCAACTTGTTGGCCTACCACTGGTTCACAAGATGGTATTTTTTACTGATACGATAGAGTAACTCCCAAAATGAATTTGAAACTGCGGGAGGAAATATAAGAACATTGATGGTTTGTTCCATGAAGTGAGTACATTCACACTCAAATTGTTCACGTGGAGATGACTGGTCCCCACTGTAGACTTCATTCCCTTTCATTGCTAAACTTTCCTTTGGAACCATGGTTACTGAAGAGCTGCCGAGTTATTTACTGGAAATGTAGTCACAAGTTCAGGGAAATTCACAATCTTTGAACATGAATCACACTTTGTTTTCATGATTGCCTTTGGAGTGTGAACCTGTGTGTGTGTGTGTGTGTGTGTGTGTGTGTGTGTGTGACTAAATTGTCAAGTATCTGCCATATCATTTCAAGATGATTTTTTCTGGCTGGTAGAACTACATCTATCAAGAAGACAGAGTATCCTGCAACTTTAGATACAAACAGCGGAAGTATAGAAAATTCCAGAACTATTCTGTAATTTCTGGCTCTCTACCCACCTTTGGCTCTGCAAAAGTATGTCTCTTTCTTAAAAACATAATGAAACTAAAGCTTACTGTCATTCAGTCATTAATAGAATAAAAAAGTAAGACACAGCCTGACTTTTATTGCCTCAAAATCTTGAGAACAGTTTAGTTTATTAAGTACCAAACGGAATTTTTGTTGGGGTTTTAGAACCTCAATACCTTATCATAGAATGATTTTTATGAACAAACTAAACTCTTTGATAAACTGTTTTTTATATTACTGATATAAATCTACATATTATATATTTGCTATGTATTAATATCCATAAGAAATACAGGCCCATAGACAATTACAAACCTTTGAACACAGACATATTTCAGAATTCAGAAGGTTTCTAATTTTAGAAAAGTAATATGGCACAAATACTCAAACACCATTCAAATATGCACATTAACTGAGATCAATAAATAGTTTCATGTTCATGCAAACCAAATCAGAATTTATTATCATTTATCATCAAATGAGTTACAAGGAAACCTTTTGATGTTTAGAACATGTAAGTTTTTGGAATTATGAATAAAGTAATGTAGGCTTATATATTATTAACTACTGCCATACATAAAATATCTATGTGTCTAAAAATTGGTATATCTAATCATGTAACCTCTATTATGACCTCAAGAAAGCTAATTAAACATGGTTTTTAATAGAAAAAAATTTTACTATGTTGGCATGCAAAAGAAGAGAAGTTAGGTGAGAGTTGAAGATATGAAAGGTAAAAGTAATAGGTATGGAAAGAACACACACACAAAGATGAAGAAGACCTTTCCATTTTTTTTTCCTTTAAACAGAATTTACTGAATGACTTCTTGGTACCAGATAATGATAATACAAAGACAAATAAAACTCAGTTTCTGCCATCAACCTTCAGTATACCTAAAGAAATGAAATAAAGCATGAAAACTAATTCTAGGTTGAAAATCCATAGAAGTACAGTAGAATAGAAAGGATAAGATAATTGATTCTTTCAAGGCAGAGAGAGTCAAAACATTTCGTTGATAGATGATGTTTGAAAAATAAGTAATTATTTTTTAGGTTGGGCATAGAGGAACTGAGAGGAAAAAGAAGATAACTTTTAGATAGAGGAATAGTTTGAGATAGTGCACATGGTCGTATGATGTGTGTCAGAAGAAATATAATCAACAGCATAGATGAAGTTAACTTAATATCAATGCAAAAAAAAAAAAAAGGAATGCTTAGCAAGTGCTTTATCTGCATTGTATAACATGATAGCCACTGAAAATTTGTAACTATGACTAGTATGACTAAGTAACATAATTTTTTATGTTTTTATTTTTCTTTAAAATATGTTCATTAATTTACTTAAAATAAACATAAATAACCCATTACATGTTAACAAGTAATATATTTCTTATGAGAATAACAACATTTTTCAGACCACTTACACATTTCTACCAACCAGTATACCCATTTCCTAGTTATTTGAGATGTTTCTGGTAAGCCTCACACCTGCAACCTTTCCTGAAGAATAATAAGGACTGCATTTAAGCTGTTGGATCTGCAATGTCCAGGGTGCCAGGGAGTTTTACCCACTCTCCTGTTGTAGTACATAGTGTGGTCTGGTGAGGAGGTCTCAGCCCAGGAGAGATTCTTCAGTTCATTATTGTCCAAAGCTCCTGGGAGATCAGGGTGAGATTAGACTTCACTTTCAACCACACCCTTGTTTAACCTTTTCACCACCCCTATCTTGCCTTCCTCATTTCCTGTAGGCTTCTCCTGAGAACATTCCTTAAAAAGTCACTTGTTCCCAGATCTTTATCTCAAGGCCTGCTTTGAGGGAAGCCAACCACAGAACATATGTAAAATTTAACATCTAAGGACATCCACATGGAGATGTTAAATAAAAGGCTGGATCTTGAGCTTGGTACTTAGAGAAGCAATCTGGACTTGGAATATAAATTAGGAAGTCAAGAAATCATCAAAATATGGCATTTTAATCTATGAGAATTTGTGTTACCTAGAGATATAACGCTAAATGAAAAGATAGAATCCCAAAGATATGATATTAGGTAGAGGAGAAGGAGCTGACAAAGATTAAGGATTAGGAGTGACAAATAAAATAGAAAGAGAACTATAAAATAATATAATAAGGAAATTAAAGAGGAGATTTTTAAAAGGGAGGTGTGCTCAATATGACAAATGCAGATGGGTGGTTATACAACTCAATGAGAGACAACCTAGACCCCAAAGGACATTAAAGGAACCATTGGATCAGGAAACATGCAAGTTATTGGTGGCATTTTAAGGGTAGTTTGGGTGGATTTGATGAAGGAAATCATATGATATTGGGGAGATGAGTGATAAGGGATGTTCAAGAAAATAAAGTTTGTGGGAAAAGTGGAGAAGTTTGACTATTTCAGGCAACAGAGAAATGGAGTATATGCAATTGATTAAATAAAAAGAGATTAAAGTTGAAAAGAAAAGAGGGTAATTTTTATTTAAAGTCATTTTTTTTTTTTTAGGGAAATAAGGCCCACTGCTTAATCCACAATCCTAAAACATATACCAGCAGCACCCACTCCCAGCATCAATGACATTTAGAGTTCAGTCAAGAAAAGCATAACAAGTATGAGTGACATGGAGCTGGGGTTTATTACAGGGATTGGACCTTACGTACTAGTGCGGGTACTTCTGGGGAAATAAGGTCAGGAAGGGGGTTGCTGGATGATCATAGAAATGTCACCAACCAGTGACTACAAAGCGAAGATGGAAAAAAAATTGGATAAAGGTTGTTGCCTTGGCATCTAAGGGTGGGCCTAAAGTCACTGTCAATCCACAAGGAAAGCAGCCAGGAAGAAAACTGGTCACATAGCACAGATTTAACATTTGAAGACAATTGGAACCCAGGAAGACAAACTGCAAACCACATTCCTCTCTCACTGTAAGCAGCCTCAGTAATGCAGATGGCCTTCAGATAGAGCTGGTGCAGATTTCTACGGAGCTTGCACATGCCTGCTCAGGACTCAGAGAACATGAAAGGGTGATCCAGCTGCCCGCATCGTCAAGGAGAGCCAGCCTGAAGCATAGCAACAGCACTTGGAGCCCTGTACCAACCTGCAGAGCAGAGGTCAGCAGATGTTTTATTTACACAAACAATATAAACTAGGGTGGCTGTGTTCCAAAACAACTTTATTTACAAAAACAGGCAGCGTGTTAGATCCTACCCATGAGCCAGTTTGTCAACTATGCTTTAGAGCAGCGGTTCTCAACCTGCGGGTCACGACCCCTTTGGGGGTCATACGTCCCTTTCACAGGGGTCGCCTAAGACCATCGGAAAACACAATATAATTACATATTGTTTTTGGGATTAATCACTATGCTTTAATTATGTTCAATTTGTAACAATGAAATTGGGGGTCACCACAACATGAGGAACTGTATTAAAGGGTTGCGGCATTAGGAAGGTTGAGACCACTGCTTTAGAGTATGACTGCTATTTCATACCCATATGCCAAATCTTGCACCAATTTATCTTGTGGACAACCCTGAACTTGTGCCATACAGATAAGGTAATTCTGGGAAAGGGAGTTCCACATTAAGTATGTTGACACAATACAAAATCATCAAACTATGCTTTCAAATTTTCTGCAATTATCATACCTTACTCCTATAATCAGAAAAAAACAACAAAGAGAAAAACAAAATTCAACAACTTACAAGCGCTATAAAAATATACCTATAGCCGTGGCTGGTGTGCTAAGTGGCTAGAGCACTGCCCATGAACCCAAGGGTTGCAGGTTTGATTCCCTATCAAGAGCGTGTACCTGGTTTGTGGGTTCACTCACTTCTCCCCCATGCCTATCAGGGAGTACATACAGAAGACAACCAGTCTATGTGTCTCATCTCTCTCTCTCTCCCTCCTTCCACTTTTTCTGAAAAAGCAATGGAAAAAAATATCCTCAGGTGAGGAATGTACATATAATATACAGTAACTATTCAAGTCTTCATGGCCCAGGGGGGTGTGGTAAATATTAATGAGAGGACATGGCTTTGGGATGGATTGAGGAAGTTTCATAAGAAATGCCAAAGGACTCTGTGGCTTTCATAGGATAATTCCCACTGGAATAAACAACTCAAATGGTAATCCTTAATTCAAAGATTTTTTTTGGAGAATATTGTACCGCATTCTGGATCATATAATGTGGATAGGTCAGTGTTTTTAAAAGATATATGTTTGTTAGTAGAACAACCCTTCCTTTAGATGAAATCTTAATCACAAGGGGAACTAAATAAAACAGAGAGAGGAACTTCTACATCTTCTACATAAAAGTGTAAAGAAATAAAAGATATAAAGTTTGAACACTTCCAAGTTGAAACAGTTTTAGAGAGGAGTGTTTGCATTACAAATACTGTTCACTGCAGGCCTCATCATTTCCCTTTTCTGCATAATTTAAATGTATGGTACATCTATAAATTTTCATAAGCATTACTCTCAGTCCAAGCTGCATACTGACACCTGTTTTGCCAATAAGAGCAGATAAGAGAGCCTGGCCAGAGTGGCCATCAGTTGGTTGAGTGTTGTCCTATGCACCAAAATGTTGCCAGTTCAATTCCCAGTCAGAGCACATACCTGGGTTCAATCCCTTGATTGGGGTATCTATACAAGGCAACCGACTGATATTGATATTTCTCTCTTCTCTCTTCTCTCTCTCTCTCTCTCTCTCTCTCTCTCTCTCTCTCTTTAAAAAAAAAGAGCAGGTAAAAAAAAATGCGAAGCAGGGATTCAGGGGCAAAGGTGATTTGAAGATTAAAGAAGCCAGTTGTCACAGTTTCCCCTAACTCTAATATTATCTTTTGCTCTGAAACCCAAGCGACCTTGACATACTGGTAGACCAAAGTAAAGACATTTCTATATCCAGATTTTCATTAATATCCTCCAAAGGGGTGGCAATTGTAATAAGACCTCTGAAAACTATTATTTCCTATCATCTCTAGGAAGAATGGGTACATCAGCAATGCTGAGGAAGGAAGAACCATCCTTTAAGAAAAAAAAAGTGTTGCGTTTTCTTTTTTCAGATATTGCTACAGAACGCAGATAGCTTTCCTGGAAAAACTCCTAAAGATCTGAAAATTCTATCCCTGCATCCTCTAAACACAGAGTAGATCTGCGAAACAATTTGTTTGATTGACAGGAGAGAACTATTTCAAATGCCAGTGGGTAGCCTTCCAGCAAACAAGACTACAACAAGGATTTTCCCCCTACTGCTAATGGCTAATCCTGGCACTGAGCCTTCGGCTGCAGCTTTTCAACATGGGTATCCTTTTAGGAAATGTGCCTGCCACAGCTTGCCTCAAACTGATATGGTGTCAAGATGCAGAGAAAAGAAATGAGTGTAAGAAAAAGACAACTGGACCCTATTAGCATGGTATCCATTAGGGTGCAGGGGGAGTCAGCGGGGAGGGCAACCAGGCCTTTGCCCAGACAGAAAGTCCCTTTGTTCACTATTATAACATACTGGTTTCGAAAGATGAATATTTTAACACTCTAACCCCCAAACTCTGCATTTCACTTTCATTAAGTATTATTTTTCTGCACGTGAGCCTTTGATCGTAAGAACAGAAATACTTAGGAATCAAGGACAACAAAAGATCTCAATCAGTATGGAGCTTCTGTAGTTTTCCATACTGTAAAATGAGACCACAGATAACAAGTGAGATTCACACATGTAGCATGGCTCAGAAAAATGCCCTGTTTATGATTCCACAGCTTCTGGATAAAGGTTGTCTCAGGGTTGTAACTGCTGTTTGAAACGCTGGTATAGTTCCTGACTGTGCCTCCCAGGTCGAGTCATCTCAAAGTCTTTCATCCGAAATGGTAGAATAAGAGTAGGTAAGCCCGGCTGGTGTGGCTCAGTGGCTGAGAGTCGACCTATGAACCAGGAGATCACAGTTCGATTCCCAGTCAGGACACATGCCCTGGTTGCAGGCTCGATCCCCAGTAGGGGGCATGCAGGAGAAAGCCGATCAATGTTTCTCTCTCATCATTGATGTTTCTACCTCTCTCTATCCCTTCATCTCTGAAATCAATAAGTATATGTATACATATATATATATACACATATATATATATATATTTAAAAGAGTATGATAAAATAGAGAATATGGTAAAACAGAGGTCATGTACATCTTCTGTCTGAAAAGGCTAGCTTTCTAAAGAAGGCTTTGCAATATTTTCTGCATAAATTATCCATATGATAAATTTAAGATTAAAATTGGGTAGAATTTAACAGGTACTAATCATGTAAAATTAATACCTGCTCATAAAAATTGGAATAATATATACTTCTTCAGGGTTTCAAATGTAAATGGTTAAATAATCTCAGGAAGGAAAACTAACTTCTAAAAGTAATATTTGTCAGATATTTTCAAAGGTTAGAAAATTGGTACTTGTCAGACCAGAGCAGGTAGAAAATCGAAATATGCATACCATCCAAAAGCATTTTAATATGTGACTTTGGCATTCTTCCATTGATATGTAACTAAATTACATTAAGCATTTGTTGAAACCCAGTATGCACCCAGCATTGAACTAGATGCTAGAAATAGAAATACAAATGACTTTATTTCTTGCCTTCAGAGTGGAGCTTATAATTTAATGGAGGAGATAAAATGCATCAAAGATTGATTACAATGTTGATACCCCGGTTTGGTTAGGCTCACTTAGTAAACCATACCATAGAAAATCCATCCTTTTTTATTATGCCATTTTGTACTAAAGTGTTAAGAAATATCATGTGATGAGTGAGTGGTAGACAAATAGTGTGAACCAAGTTCTCTGGATATGTACTACATGACATGGGAATGTTTCACAAAGGTGAGAACAACTGAGTAGAGCCGGGGTCAATGAGAAACATTTACTGAGCAGGAGGGAGGAAAAGGAAAGTTGGAACATCTGTGGAGATCTGAGAGGGTCTGAGGAAAGATAGCCATTGCGGACGATGTCTAGGGAGAGACAGCTGGGATGGAGCAGTGGGAGGTAAGTAAAGGAGCTAAGTAATCCTTGACCTAATAGGTTTCACTGTTGTAATAACTCTACCTTCTGAGCTTTGTAGTTTGCAATGGACAGTGACACAGCTCTTGGTTATATCCAGAGTTTTTATTTGTTTTCCTGAAGTCCTACTTCATGTTTTATTTCCATTTCACAATGAGACAAACCATGTTCGTAGTCTACCTTAAGGAATCATTTACTTGTTTACTTATTTTAGTGCAGGGCACATATGGCTGAAAAATCGGATTTTAAAATCTAGTCATGCAGAATGCTATATTACAATATAAGTTTAACTCAGACCCTGGTATTATTTGAAAGTAAAGACATTGATGGTAAAGACTGGGGACCCTGAGACTTAAAATGGAAACTTTAGGTGAGTAGGGAAGAATCTGAGATATATGAGCACCCCTGGCCAACTAGAAGAAATTCCTTCTTTCTTAACCAAATAAACTAATCTTCCCTTCTTAAAGCTCCTGGAATAACCTTCCTCAAGGCAGTTGCCTTATAAGAGGATAATTATTTTCCCTCAGTTATCCTTACCATCCATCATTGCTTCTATATCCATAACATATTCCCTAAGGGGAGAAAATATAAAATTTGACCTAAGAAAATATATCTTAAATGCTAAAAAAGAAAAATAATTATTTTCTCAGTTATCCTTACCATCCATCATTGCTTCTATATCCATAACATATTCCCTAAGGGGAGAAAATATAAAATTTGACCTAAGAAAATATATCTTAAATGCTAAAATAGTTGCAATGTTTCTCTAATTTATCTCAGCAGACACCTGGAAAATATGGGCAGGGATATATTCTAAGGGTACTAGGTCAAGAAGAATGGAATATAATATTACATTGAACCAATTTTTTTTTTACTTTGGGTAAATTTATTCAAGTATGTACCCAAAGAAATGAAATGAATGGGTTAGCTTGAGCAACAAGGAATGGCTACAATGCTTAACTTTGTTAGTTGATTAAACCAGGACTCAAAGTGACCTATATTCGAGGACCTTTACTCAATATTTAGATGAAAGAACTTCCTTAGAATAATGTAGAGGAGGAATCCAAAAACTTAGCAGATAGAAATATTAGAGTGGATTTCCTGTATGTGATCCATCTCATTTCCCACTGTTTCTCAAGAGTGCCCAGAACGCATTACTTTTCTTAGGCGGTGTAAAATGTATTAGTGAGGGGAGAACCAACACATTGAAAATCTCTGTGGTATCTGTGCTCTGAAGGCTACAGATGATAATAGAGAGAGATAGCCCATTGACCTGAGTACCTTAATTTCAATGGAAAACAGGGGATCTGACATAGCAGAGGAAAAATGCCAGAGAAAAGACAGTCCACTTACTGTAAAAGGCAGAAGGAAAGAATAGCAATCGAACAAGAATCCCTGTTTTGATATGGATGCTTGATATTAGTTAAATAACTATGGTATCTTTAGGAATGAAAAAAATGGATTAAATAATTAATCTATGTACTAGTATCTAGAACAATTTTAGGAATCCAAAATTTCACTTCAGTACCACCTGTCAAAGCAGGAATTGGTGATGTTACATGACATATAGAGTTTAGACCTGGATTTGCCTCACCATGTGCTATGTCCATGGGATTGTTTGTTTGTTTCAGAATATATAATTGAAATAGAATTTCCACATTGACTCCTTGACCATGGAATGCGACACGCCAGAATAGTAAACTAATACATTTTTATAGAAATTGCCAAGATTCTTGTCATCAATAAAACTTGGAAAATATATAGCAATGATGATACCTACCAACTCCCAATGTTGCCATCTGTACAAAAGGCAGATGGGTGCTGGAGAATAACTGTAGATTATGATAAATTTAATTATGCACTGATTCTAATTGCAGCTGCTGTTCATACATGGGAATGTTAGATACGGTCTAGATGTGAAGCAAATCAATTCAGAAATTAATGGTGTAATTTTCGTCTATACTAATTATAAAGAACCACCAGAACAATTTTATTTTACCAGAAAGGGTCAGCAGTATCCTTTCATTGCACATATTGAATTATGTTAATTCTTCTGCTCTTTGCTATAATCTGGACTTTGAGGACCTTGATAATCTTGACATTGCATAGGCATGTTAGTGAATTAAATGATATCCAACTGACTTTCTAAATGTGCTTGCTGACAGCGTGTTCTTTGGAACAGTTAAAATAATATTGGTCTCAATTCTTTAAAGATTTGTAAAAGAATGAAATCATCTGAGGTAGTAAATTGAGAACTTTCTCTATTTCTTCCATGGAAATTATTATAGTTTTTCTACCTCTTTACTGATTATTTTTTATAAATTATACTTTCCTACAAAATTATTATTTCATCATTTTATATTTTTAATTATTAATCACTATTATAGGCTAAGAGGTGAGTTAAGTCTTCTATTACATGTGTATTTCTCTATCTTGTCATTTTTATTTTATTAAGTTGAGGCTTTTGGCTTTTAAATATTCAACACTAACACTTTTTCATTGTGAATGCTCCTTATAACACTATAGGGTATCCTTTGTCGAAGTTAATGCTTTTTGGTCAGAATTCTGCATTGACTAATGACTCCAGCTTCCTGTTTGTTTGCCTTTGTCTTGTATAATTTGCCATACTTTTATATTCAATCTTCCTGAATTACTTGTTTTAATTATTTATCATGTATAGATGTATAAAAAATATTTTTATGTAAGGTATTTTTCTTTGTTAAAAATCTTTCTGAAATATGTGAGTTAAGTTCATTTATATTTATTTATATGAAGGATACTTTTATCTTCTTTCTATTGTATAATTTTATGTTTTCATTTTACAGGTTTCTAAATAGACAAATTAGTGTTCTGTTTTCTTCACTTTATTTTTTGTGTGTACTTCTTCTGTAGTTATGAAGGCTTGTCTTTTTGTTCTAGTCATTATCTTTATAATTATGACTTGATATAATACCCCTACTTATCTGCTCCTTTTGACAGTGATTATCCCTAATTTGAATAATGATAAAAATAGTGTTCCATTTTATTTCCTTTCCTTTACACCCTAATTTTTGTTAATAATATTAAATTGATCAATTTATACCTTTAAATACATTTATAACTTTATTACTAGATTTTCAGCTTTGAAAAATCCCTTTGACACCTAGCTAATAGAATACCTTTGCAACCAGTGAACTTATCTCCTATGTTGTTTCTGCCTCCCTTTCAAATTTAGTTAGATGACATATTTCTACATATATAACTTTAACATTCTGTTCTGTCACCATAAACCTCACATTTGTTTGATTCCTGATTTTATAGTTACATGTGTTCAATGTTCAACAAAATAATGTCACCAAGTATTTTACCACAATTTCCCCAGGTCATCTCTTGGTTTAAATTCATTTTTCATTAGTTTTCTCAAGGAAGGCTCATGGTTTCCCTTGTTTTTCAACATGTTCAAAATTGTTTGTCTGAGTTCTTTTCACTTGAGAATATCTTGGTCAAATAAAAATGTCCTTGGCTCACAATTTCTTCCCCTGAGCATTTTGTAGTTCTTCCTCTCTCTCTGTTGCTGTGGAGATATCTATGTCCAGCTTGATTTTTCCCCCTACTTTTTTATACCACTGCTGAAAAGATTCCTTCCTTATTTTTAAAGTCCAAGAAAGTAAATTTACTAGTTTTATTCCCAATGTTGAGTTTTCTGGGCCAGTTTTAAAATTTTTTTGGGGGGAGGGAGGGAGGAATCTGGATGAAGTGTACCCTTACAATATATAGATTCAAGGCTTTGGGTTTATGTTTTGTTTTGTTTTTAATTTTGAGGAAGCCTTTTTAACTTATTTTCTGGTGCATTGTTTTTGATTTTTCAGATATTACAGCCATGGGTCATTTAGATATCTGCCTGTCTTATAGAATGCCTTTTTCTCTCTAATGTTTTAAAACTCTTTCTTAAATGCTGCATAATTTTTTCCTGTTTGCTGAGCTATTTTTGGAAGCTTTTATGTGTGTTTTAGTGTCTATCAATTATATCTGCCCCTAGTTTCAGTGAGGATAGAGATTGTGGGTCTTTTTAATTTTTAAAAAATTGTTGTCAGTTCTGAGCAATTTCTAAGGAGAGATGATGTCTTATGAAATCATCCTATATAATAAAAGGCTAATATGCAAATAGATCAAATGGCAGAACAACCAAACAATCGGTCATTATGACATGTGTTGACCACCAGGGGGTATGTGTGGAACATGACAGGTGTCAGTTGCAGCGGGATGGTGGAGCAGGTGAGCGGGGGCACCAGACTAAAGCAGGGCACTGGTCTCTGTAATCAGGTCAAGCCTCTGGGGGTTACTGAAAATTCTTTGCTCTCACGTACCTTGGTCCTGCTGGGCACTCACACCTGCTGCAGACTGGAGCCTCCACTTGCACCCCTCCCAGTGCCGGTCCTAATCGTTTGGCGCTATCTGTGGGTGTAAGCGGTGAGTGCTAGCCCTGATCATCCCTGAGAGCTTCTCCACCTCCCCCTGCTCCTGAGGGTCGATCAAAGCAGCTGCTGCTGCTCACACCCACTGACAGCACCAGTCCCACTCACATCTGCTGCTGGCGCTGGCCCCAATCATGCCTTCAGCGGGTGTGAACAGCACCATCAGCGTGTGGGAGTGGTGGCGTGGGAGCAAGGCTGCAGGCAGACAGGTGACCAACAGAGGGCATGGTGGGAGGGGTTGGGCAGGGGCACGGAGGACCCATTATAAAAATATTCACGAGGATGTAAAGCATAAGAAATATAATAAATAATATTGTAATAATTATGTATAGCAGGGGTCCTCAAACTATGGCCCGTGGGCCACATGCAAATACAAATATTGTATTTGTTCCCATTTTGTTTTTTTACTTCAAAATAAGATATGTGCAGTGTGTATAGGAATTTGTTCATAGTTTTGTTTTTTGTTTTTTTAAACTATAGTCCGGCCGTCCAACAGTCTGAGGGACAGTGAACTGGCCCCCTGTTTAAAAAGTTTGACCACCGATGTATAGTGTCAGATGGGTACTAGACTTATTGGGGTGATCACTTCAAAAGTTATGTAAAGTCTAATCAGTGTTTTATACCTGAAAGTAACATTGTATGTTAATTGTAATTGAAAAATTAAAAAATATATTTAAAATAAATAAATGCAAAATAAGTATTAAAATTAAACCAGCAACAAGAGAAGACTGTTCTCTATAACCACTACTATTTAAAGTTTTAATAGAGATCCTGGCATACAGTAAAGAGAGGGGAAAATGTCAAAAAAAGTTGGAAAGGAAAAAATAAATGGTCACCACTCACAAATGTATAATTTTCTGCATAGAAATCTCAAACTAATTCACTTATAAATTATTAAAATTAATAAGTTTAAAAGAAACTAGATAAAATGCCAATATAGAAATATCACTTTCATGTCTGTAGCACAAATAAAACAGCACAAAAATGCAAACAAAAAGTTTACAATAGCAACAAAATATATATGGTACCTAGAAATAATTCTTAAAAATATAAAGAGGTAAAAGATTTGCATGGAAAATATCATAAAACTCTATAAAACAACATTAAAGAGATTTAAATAAAAGCTAATCATATGGTCTTCATGGCTAAGATTGTGAAGGCAGCTGAGTCCCCCCAACCTATATTCTGAAGCATATGCTTGCTAGCCCCAACCTCCTTTCTGCTTGTGTCCTAGCTAGCCATGCAAAATCTGTTTCTCTGAATACTTCCATTTTACAGAGGCCATAAACCATGATACATACACAACTCCTGGAGGGGGTTGGTAGCATTGGCACCAGCCAGGCCAGGCCTTTGGGTGTAATCTCACTTCCCCCATTCCAACCCATCAGGGATGCAAAGCCCGTGGAAAGTCCAGAAGCCTGGTTCATATTCAGGAACCAAGGAAACTAAGGGGATAAAAGGGAAAGCCCCCACCACCACCACTACACGCCCCCCCCTCCCCCAGCCCGCCCCACATTTGGTGCTCAGATTTGGGAAATTGATTCCCCTGAGTCACAGCCAGTGCTCCTGCAAATAAAATGTTTTTCCTGAATCTTCCAAGTGCTCATTGTGTGTCTTCTGGTCACCCAGTAATTTCTGCAACAAGATAACTCAATACAAAGAGGTCAAACCTGCCCACATTGAGCTAATGATTTAAAGTGACTGAAGTCATAGGCATTGCAGGATCTAAAAAGGAACTTGATAAACTCATACTAAAATGTATATGGAAGAGAAAGGGTCAATTAGTGCCAATCCTGAAGAAGAAGAAAAAAGCGAAAGCCCTTGCACTATAAATTATCAAGATATCAATTTACAGTATTGTTGTACAGTTTGATATTGACATAAGGATAGACAAATACCCAATAGAAACCTTGGAAACATGCCTAAGTATATAAATTTTTTATATGCTTAAGTATACAAATTTGTTAAATTTGTTGCAAATCAATGGTAAATGAAAGACTATTCAAATAGTGCTGACATAATTAATTGTACATATAAAAAGAAAAAGAAATCTATTTAACTCTTATTTTAATTCCCAATAGATTAAGTAAAAGTACAATTCCTTAAAAACTTAGAAAATAATACAGAGGGATATCTCTGTAACTTTAAAATAAGATGACTTCCTAAATATGACACACAAACCATCCTATATAATAAAAGCCTAATATGCAAATTGTCCCCTCAAGTGGTTGTTTGGGAGTTCAACCACTCCCTATGACATACACTGACCACCAAGGGGCGGCACAGAACGTGGTGGGTGTCGGCAACATGGCACTAGCAGTGGGCAGCAGTGGAGGCACTGCTGGCCCTGATAGGCCCCGGCAAGAGTGGGACCTCAGCGGGATGGTGAAGTAGATGAGCGGGCAGTGCCAGGCCAAGGCAGCTGTGAGCAGGGCCCCAGGTGCTGCCCTGGGCCCAGAGGTCAGCTGGGACCTGCCTTTCCATGCCAGATGCTCATGCTTCAATCGCCAGCCAGGCCTAGGCACCACACCCATGCACAAATTGCATGCACAGGCCTCTAATTAACTATAAAAGAAAAGGTAATAATTACAACCACACTAAAATTGTAAAACCTCCATTTACCAAATGAAATAATTAAAAGAGTAAAGCATGAGCCACAAACTGGGAGAAGATATTTGCAACACATTTAGCAAATAAGGGTCTTTTCCAATAAATCAATATAAAGAACAATTTGTGTAACAATATGAAAAAAGCAAATCACAGAAGACAACACACAGTGCATAGCATTTTTTATAAGACTCTAAAACCAGCAAAAAAAAGAAAGAAAAAACAAAACCAAGTTCAGTTTAGGGTTCTGTACAATTGGAATACAAACTATATTTTTTAAAGAAAGGGATTTTCAGTAAAAATACAAATCAAAATAGTACTTACTTCTAAGAAGAGGAGATAGAAATGGATAAAATGGAGAACATAGATAAATTCAATGGTATTGATAAATTTTAAGTTTGTTCTTTTTTTAATAAATCTTTATTGTTCAGATTATTACAGTTGTTTCTCTTTTTCTCCCCATAGCTCCCCTCCACCTGGTTCCCACCCCACCCCATGCCCTTACCCCACCCATTGTCCTCGTGCATAGGTGTTCAATTTTTTTCCAGTCTCTTCCTGCACCCCCACACTTCCTTCTACCCAAGAATTTTCAGTCCACAGCCTTTCTATGCCTCTGATTCTATTATACTCACCAATTTATTCTGTTCATTATATTTTTTATTCACTTGATTTTTAGATTCACTTGTTGATAGATATGTAGTTGTTGTCACAATTTGTTCATAATTTTTATCTTTACCTTTTTCTTCTTCCTCTTTTTTTA
>NW_006297754.1:890001-894206 GCF_000327345.1 Myotis davidii
ACCTTACTACTGTGGCTTTGAACTCTATATCCAGTAGTTTGCTTTTCTCCATTTCTTTCATTTGTGACCTGTTTCTTTGTCTCCACATTTTGGCTGCTTCCTTGTATTGATAGAGGGGTTTTGTGTGCTAGGTGTCCTATAAGACCCAGTGGCTCAGCCTCCCCAGTCACCTAAGGTGGATGCTCTTGGTGCACCCCTTTGTGGGCTGTGTGCACAGTCTTGTTATAGTTAACCCTTGATTGCTGTTGGTATCACTGGGAGGAATTGACCTCCAGGTTAACTGGCTGTGAGGACCAATTATGTCTACAATGGGAGAACTTCTGTGCTGGAGACACCCTTATGTGGCAGGACTTGCTTAAGTAGGGCTTTGGTGCTCACTGAGTCTGCCCCCTGAGTGTGTCTCTTATGGATCTGAAGAGTTGTAATCTGGTGTGGACTCACTTTGATCCACTGGGTACACTGGCTCTTGGATCTCCAAGGAGACACAAAGTCAGCCACTGCCTGAGGCCACCCAGCAGGAGCTACAGAGAGATCTGAAGATTCCTCCTCTTTGTTTGGGGTTTGGAGGTGCCCAGATGAGGCACAGCTGTGAAGCAATGCAAGCTGCTAATGAGCCTTAGGCCTTTTTTTGGAAGCTCTGGGGTTCTTTGACCCAGCTGTAGTTTGTTAGGCTAGGTTGCAAAAGACCAGGCCATTCATATGCAAAAGCCTCTGCGCACAGCTTGGGTGGGGTAAATTGGGTGGGGCACATTCTCAGAGAATCACAGGGTGTTGCAAACAGCAATGGTTGCCTGTCAGCCCTGCCCTGAGAGGTCCCTGGGTCTCTGTGTCCTGCAGCACAGTGCAGGAACAATGAATGCTGCAAGCCCCTCTGAGTGAAAGCCACCCTCGTGTTCCAGCTCAATGCCAGACAGTCTAGTTTCTCCCCATATGAGTCTGGGTCCCCAGAGTCTCGCCTGGAATTGGATTTCAGAGCAGTTGGGAGTTTGTATCTCCCTCCCAACTGGAAAAAGACCACAGTGTACCCATTTGCCAGACCGTTTCGCGTGCTCTTCCACACCTCTGTACCTCCTACCAGTCTAGATGTGCTTTTCTCTTTCACTCTAGTTATTGGACTTCCACTCAGCCAGCCTTCCCATGGTTCTGGATGATATTCGTTTTGTCTTTTAATTATAGTTTTGATGTGGTTGTGGGAGGCAGCAGTACAGGCGTTTACCTATGCCACCATCTTCATTCTCGTCTTAAGTTTCTTCTTTAGATAATGCTTCCTGGTGTTATAAAACTTTAATGAAATCTTAAAAGTTTTCTGTATGTTTAACACCTAAAAATATATTACTTATATATTTTAAATCAGCTTTTGTTTTAATTATAATATACACATACAAAAATGCATAAATTATAAGTATATATACACATTGAGTGGCCAGATTATTATTACCACCTGATGTTTGTAGGCAAATTAGGTATAATTTCGTGCTGAAGTTGCTAGAGGGCCAGGCCATTATAAATAGGGAAGCAGGTTGTTTACCACAACAGTAGAAGTGATTTTTTTCTGAAGATACGGGTAAACAACACAATTTAACAGCCTTTGAACGTGGGATATATATAAATCTGAATGGCCAGGTTATTATGACCACCTGATGTTTCTAGGCAAATAAGCCGTGCATTGCATCGTATGGGATATGGAAGCTGAAGGTCTGTTCGAACATCTTTGCTGTCTTTAGTTACCAAGATAAAACGTCTCCAATTCGCACAGGAACACAAGGATTAGACAGTAGAGCATTGGAAAAAAGTCATGTGGTCCAATGAATCACATTTCCAGTTGCATCATGCAGATGGCAGAGTGAGAATTTGGCGGAAACAGCATGAAAGCATGCACCCCACATGCATGAGTACAACCCTTCAAGCTGGTGGGGGCAGTGTTATGGTTTGGGCCATGTTTCCCTGACATGATTTGGGCCCTTTAATTCGTGTGGAACAACGTCTGAATAGCACAACATACCTAAGTATTGTTGCTGATCAAGTTCATCCTATCATGTTGATGGCGTATCCCAATGGAGATGGCTTCTTCCAACAAGACAATTAGCCATGCCACGGTGCTCCTATTGTGCAGGAGTGGTTTCAAGAACATGAGGGAGACTTTGCCTTGTTTAGGTGTACGTTCAAAGGCTGTTAAATTCCATTGTTTACCCATATCATCAGAAAAAAATCACTTCTACTGTCGTGGTAAACAACCTGCTTCCCTATTTACAATGGTCTGCCCTCTAGCAACTTCAGCATGAAATTATAGCTAATTTGCCTACACATGTCAGGTGGTCATAATAATCTGGCCACTCAGTGTATAGGTCAGTAAATTATCACAAAGTAATCATGTCCATGTAATACCACCCAGGGTAAGAAATAAAACATTAATACAGCCCTAGCCAGTTTGGCTCAGTGGATAGAGAATTGGCCTGCAAACTGAAGGGTCCCAGGTTCAGTTCTGGTCAAGGGCATGTACCTCAGTTGCAGGCTCCTCCCCGGCCCAGGTCCTGGTAAGGGCACTTGCAGGAGGCAACCAATCAATGTGTTTCCCTTGCATTGATATTTCTGTCTTTTCCTCTCTCTTCCACCCTCTGAAAATCAATAGAAAAATATCCTAGGGTGAGGATTTAAAAAAAAACACTACACATTACCACAAACCACCACTACCCCTTCTAACTACCCTTACCTTCCTCCCTACATAACCAGTCCAAGTATGCTTTTGTATTTATACAATTGTACATGTAAAATATCATTTAAAAAAAGTTAAGCAAGGAAGACATGTTTCTGCTGAAGTCAACTATTTCTAGGAAAGTGTTCATCTCTAACCAGGTAAGAAATTGTATATAGTAAGGGAGGAAAGGGAGACCTACCCTGCCTACAAATCAAACTATTATATCCTAATCGTTAAGTGAAGTAGTAAAATATAATTGTTGCAGTGCCCTTCCTGGGAAACTCTTATATTTTGGTCACAAGAAAATTCTCACTTTAGGTCTAACCTCTTTTCTGTTTGAGAGATCATCAATGTTTGAACATAGCTATGTCCCGAAATTTTCTATTTTCTGAGCTACGTATGATCTAGTTTCTTTAGCCATTCTTTATGCAAGTTCCATTTTATAGAGCTTTACCATCTGGGTGTTTTCCTCTTGGCATATGGCAATTTGAAAATGCCTGCCTTAAAAACATGGTGCTGGGCACTGGATCTCAAACATCAGCTATGCTTTGGCCATTTCAGAATTCACTGGGACTATTATCTTCTTGGCATTGTACTACTATTAATGTAGCATAAAGTGATATTAACTATATTTTTTATGTCAGCCCTGTAGCTGCACTGGCTCTCATGCATCACCAAGCCTACATTCACATAAACTCTATTATGATTTTAACCTCTGTTACTCTGCTCCTGTTGAAATAATTAACTTATTTTATTATATCTGTGTTTGGCCTTGTCTCATTACATGAGAGTTAATCTTTGATAGTCTATCTTCTAGCATTTTGGTTTGGGAGATAGATTGAATCGTATGTCCATATGATGACTGCTTTCCCATTAAAAAATAATGATCACCTGTATTATTTTGTTTTCACAAAGTCCTCTAAGAAAGGATAATAATAATTATTTCCACTCAAAAATTCGAGATACAAAAAATCAAAAACATAGGCAATTTGTTCCAAATCGGGTTGATGGAGTGGCAGATCCTACACTTGAGCAAACATGTTTTACTGAACTACACCATCTTTCTAACACTAGAATGTTTTACACTGATTAAACTTATCCTTTAAAAAGTCATCCTATATAATAAAAGCCTAATGTGCAAATCGACCAAATGGCTGAATGACCAGTCGCTATGATGCACACTGACCACCAAGGGGCAGATGCTTAATGCAAGAGTTGCCCCCAGCCCACAGACCACAGGCTAGCCACAGCAGATACCAGCGGGCCCCCCAGATTGCCCCGCTGGTCACTCCACAGATTGGCCCTAAGTGCTGGCCAGGCCTAGGGACCCTACTCATGCATGAATTTTGTGCATCGGGCCTCTAGTTAACTATAAAGACACAAAATGTGAAAGCGTATCTGGAAAAGAGTCCCCAAATCACTTCACCTTTATAAGTGCTAACAATATTGGTGATTCCAAGAATCATGCAAAGCAAATTACGATACAGTTTGATAGCATAAGTCACAACAC
>NW_006297754.1:895293-895661 GCF_000327345.1 Myotis davidii
AACACAAATAAAACCCAAACAAACAAACAAAAAACAAACCTTAAGAGGGTAAACAGAGATAACATATATTGTTTTAACCTGAACTTCCTCAGTAAATACAGTGGCTAAATATAAAATTATGCTTCAAACTCCATCAAATCTAGTGTCACCAAACAGATCTAATATTTTGCTCTTAGATAAATGAATTACAGCTGTCTCCCATTATCCTTGGGGGATATGTTCCATGACTTCCAGTAATGTCTAAAACCATTATATATACTGTTTTTCTTATATGTACGTATCTGTGATAAAGTTTAATTTTTAAATCAGGCAGGGTAAGAGGTTAACACAATACTTAATAATAAAATAGGACAATTATAACAATATGC
>NW_006297754.1:895678-905769 GCF_000327345.1 Myotis davidii
ATGTCTCCCATTATCCTTGGGGGATATGTTCCATGACTTCCAGTAATGTCTGAAACCAAGGATAGTAGCACACCCTATATATACTGTTTTTCCTATATGTACGCATCTGTGATAAAGTTTAATTTTTAAATTAGGCAGGGTAAGAGGTTAACACAACACTTAATAATAAAATAGGACAATTATAACTATGCTGTAATAAAAGTTATGTGAATGTGGTGTCTCTCAACTATCTTATTGTACAGCACTCGCCTTTTCCCTTAAGGAAGCACTCTATGGCTTCTTTTTGGCATGCCCAAATTGCCAGCAACACTGCTTTTATGCCTTATGGTCATTGTTAAGTAAAATAAGGGCTACTTGAACATAATGCTGCAATTCCATGACAGCAATCTGATAACCTAGACATGAGGGCTACTAAATGAGTAAAGAGCGAGTGTATACCTCCTAGATACACATAGAAATGTAGAACCAGAAATATTTTTATTAGTTCTCTGATAACCAGAGTTTTTAATTAAGGAAGCATTCTCATCCTAATGGCGAGAGAGAGAGAGAGAGAGAGAGAGAGAGAGAGAGAGAGAGAGAGAAAGAATGAAGGTTGGGGATGCCAGTTCCATTCACTTTGAGTTTCTACTTGGTTTGGGACATAAATACACTCCAGCATGTTGACAACTTGAGCCCTCTGTGTTTGTGCTTCATGATGCTTAGAGGAAACAATCAGGGCCCGGATTCAGCGGGGACTTACATCTGTGAGGTCTGAGCAATTCACATACACTGAGCTTTCAGAAAAAGCCCAGGCATCTATTGCCCATCAATAGCCAGGGGCGTTGGCAGATTCTGCTTAACACCAGTAGGACCACCTGGACCCCTGAGAAGTCCCACTTAATGAAGACATTAGTGCCTAACCTACCAAAGAAAGCTTCTGAAACTCAGGGGTGGAGGGTAAAATGAGGCTTTCCTCTCAGAGACAGGTTGAAATTCGTTTTCAGCTCCCTTTTGTGTACAGCAGCCTGCACTAGTTATGGTGTCAGCCCAGCCTTGCTAACTTTGTTAGAGGGAGGGCCAGTAACAACACAGCTGACTGTTAAAAGAAAGTGAAAGAGTCTCTGAATGATTATAGAATCCTTATAATGTGCGTAGTGTTATTATGGCACTCTGCCCAGGGCTCATCAAAGATAAATGAGGTTTGAAGAGTGGATTTTTTATGTTAAACTTAATAGACATTCCCTTTCTTTCTTTCTTCTTTTTTTTTTTTTTTTAACTGGCAAGGGAATGGAAAAGACATCAAAGCAGTTTTCCTATAAATCTATACGAAAATGAATTTCAGAGTCAACTTTTCTGCTTTTATTACTTGTGGTGTTTTTATTTTTTTGGAAGCTGAAAGGAAACATAATTTAGTGCCTTTCAAATTGCTTTAGAGAAATATAATAAATCTCTCTATATGGGAAAGTTTATAGGGTTGGCTTTTTGTGGGTTGTTGTTTTATTTTTCTAAATATATGCAACTTTGAGATATTTCTCTGATATTAAAATGGTTTCTAAAAAATTTTCTTCAAATTTTTTAATACATATTTCATTAGATTCCCTAGACATTTAGTAATTTATAATTCTGAAGTCCAATGGCAGGAGACAGGTTTAATATTTTGACTATCTACGCTGTCTTTCCTAAGCTGCTACTCCTAAAATCCTCATTGAAGCTTTCAAATACAATAACAATCTCTCACTTTAGTTTCTATGGCTAAATTTTTGATAGAAAATAGGAAAGGGGAGAATGCCCATTAATATCACAACATCAGCCCCTGAATGTGCTCCTGGTGTGTGAAATTATATTTTTATGGCACTTCTCGGGTTTTGTTTGAATCAGCTCAATTGAAAATCATCTTGAACCCAATTTTTATCCAGTAACTGCCTCTCAATACACATTACTCTTGTAACTGTTAAAGATTTGTTGGTTCAGCTTTTCAGGCAAGGCTATTTGAATGCTCAAGGGGGTTGCCAGAGTGTTCTCATGACTAGTCAAAGTTAAACAAATCCAAAGTTGCTGAGTTAGATCAGTGGTTACATTTCCATTACAAAATGTTAAGAGAAAGTTCAAAGTTCAGGACTCCAAAAAAGGAACTTAGTGGTAGTCATATATGTTAAATCCAGATTAATAAGTCAAAATGCCAATGGAATTGAAGGAAAGTCACTTTGGTGGAAGGTAGCCTCAGAACCTAGGTAAATCCTTTTGACCAGAGCTCTGGGTAAGACTCCTAATCATTCTCCTAACTTTCTGAACATTGGGTTCATCATTTTATAAATGGTTCACCATTTAAAAACTAAATCCCAGTTACCAGACACATATGATTAATACCTAAAATCATCAGCCCTCATTTATCTGTTGGACCCAAGAGGATGCTGTCTGTACTGACTGGAAGAACCACGGGTCAGAGAAATATGTTTCCCTGGGTTTTCTTCATTTACCTAAATTGCAATTGCCTTACAGAGTGAGAGGTGAGAATTAATAGGCATGGATAAGAACAGAGTAAAACTCTAGTGCTTTATATTGGATGCCAAATCATTAGCACAGCAAGGAAAGCTTTAAATAGATGTTAAAGAATTGAAAAAGATTTACCTTTTGGAAAGCCAGCCTTTCTTAAATGTTCCAAACAAAGTTGGCAGCCATTCAGCAGTGCTAATGGACAGAAACTATCCCAAATTTAGAAAAGGGTGGTTCACAAGAGCTTTCCCAATGGACTGGACCAATGTTTCTCAACCCTAGCTAAACATTACAAGTGCCTTGAGACCCTCTGACTTAATTGGTCAGGGTATATTTACAAAGCTCCTCAGGTAACTCTCATGTGCAAAGATGGAGAACCATCAGATTGGAAATCTTTCAAGCAGATTGGCAATTTTTCAAAATAGTCCCAATTAAAACATATGTATGCAGGCTCCCACCACCTCCACCACACAGAAGGGCATCCCTTTCAAAGAAGAATTAGTTTTCTAGAGTGCATGGAAAGAAAATATTCATATTAGTAGATTGAGACCTGGTAAGTAGTAGCAGAATTTCTCCTTTTGATGTAATCTTCACTACATATAGCAGTGTTACAAAATTTAATATACTGTTAGATATGCAAAGAAAATATATTTCCTTGATTGTGTTTGTAACTTCCTTCAAGATAATAACATCCTCTTGGTAGCAGGAAAAAAATTACATACACACACACACACACACACACACACACACACACACACACACATGCTAGAGGCCTGGTGCACGAAATTTATGCACTGGGGGCGTGGGTGTCCCTCAGCCCAGCCTGAACCCTCTCCAATCTGGGATCCTTCTCAGGCAATCCAGGACTGCTGGTTCCCAACCACTCGCCTGCCTGCCTGCTTGATTGCCCGATTGCTCCTAACCGCTTCTGCCTGCCTGCCTGATTAACCCCTAACCACTCCCATGTCAGCCTGAGCGATGCCTAACTGCTCACCTGCCCGCCCAATGCCCCTAACCACTCCCCTGCCAGCCTGATCAATTCCTAACTGCTCCCCTGCTGGCCCAATCACTCCCAACTGTCCTCCCCTGATGGCCTGGTCACCCCTAACTGGCCTCCCCTGCAGGCCCAGTTGCCCTCAACTATCCTCCCCTGCCAGCCATCTTGTGGCTGTGAATGCCACTATCTTTGAGAGCAGGGCAGTCAACTAGCATATTCCCTCCTTATTGACTGTGGGCACCGCCATCTTTGCTATGGCTTGAGTGTTAATTAGCATATTCCCTCTTTATTAGATAGGAGATATATATTGGAAATTTAAGTGTAGTCTGAGTCAATAATCAAAGTAGTTCTGAACAACAACAACAAAAAAGCTCAATTTTACACCCGTATGGGGCAGGACTTGCTTCAGTGGGGCTTTGGCGCTCACTGAATCTGCCCAGGTTTTCAGGCAGGAAAAGGCCAGGCCATTCATATACAAAAGCCTCTGTGCACAGCTTGGGTGGGGTTTTAAATTGGGTGGGGCAGGGTCTCAGGGAATCACCTGGGCAGAGCAAACCGCAATGGCTGCCAGTCTGCTCTGCCTCAGAGAGGTCCTGGGGTCTGTGTCCCACGGCCCGGGCAGGAACAATGACCGCTGCAAGAACCTCTGTGAGAAAGCTGCCTTCACATTCTGGCCCGATGCCAGACAGTACAGTTTCTCTCCGTATGAGTCTGAGTCCCCAAATTCTCACCCGGAACTGGAGTTCAGAGCAGTCGGGAGCTTGTAACTCCCTCCAGATTGGAAAAGACAACAGCGTACCCAGCTGCCAGCCCCTTTTTCCCGTGTCTCCATACCTCCACACTTCCACACCTCTGCACCTCCTACTGGACTCAATGCGCTTTTCTCTTCCCTTCTAGTTGTAGAATTTCCACTCAGCCAGCCTTCCTGTGGTTCTGGATGATATTCGTTTTGTCTTTTAGTTGTAGTTTTAATGTGGTTGTGTGTGGCAGCAAATTTAGGTGTTTACCTATGCCGCCATCTTGGTTCCGGAAAACTACGTGAATAAATTTTTTATAAGCATCTAAGGTTTAGGGGAAGATGCTAAGAACACATTATCATAAAAGGAAGTCCAATTTGAACTTTATGAGATTAGTCATTAATCTCAGTATTTCATAGATGTTTTGTTGTTGTTAATCCTGACTAAGGATATTTTCTTCATTGATATTTAGAGAGAGTGAAAGGGAGGGGGAGAGACAAAGAGAGAGAAACATCAGTGTAAGAGAGACACATTGATTGGTTGCCTCCTGCACGCTTCCCAGGAATCAAGCCTACAACCAAGGCACATGCAATTGACCGGACTTAAACCCAGAACCCTTCAGTCCATGGGCTGACACTCTATCTACTGAGCCAAACTGGCTAGGGCGACATTCTTAATATCATTATAAAAAGATATATAGCCAAAACCGGTTTGGCTCAGTGGATAGAGCGTCAGCCTGTGGACTGAGGGGTCCCGGGTTCGATTCCGGTCAGGGGCATGTGCCTGGGTTGCGGGCATATCCCCAGTGGGGGATGTGCAGGAGGCGGCTGATCGATGTTTCTCTCCCATCGATGTTTCTAACTCTCTATCTCTATCCCTTCCTCTCTGAAAAAAATCAATAAAATATATTTTTTTAAAAAGATATATAGTCTTACTTTTCTGCTTTTTTGTCTACTTTGTGGGTTTTTACCTTGTATAGAAATTTGATTATAAAGTGATTTTTCTACATTAAAAAGAGACTGAAATTAATTAAGTAATAATAAAAATACTTTTGGGGGTAAACATGATTTGGAAAATAGGACACTAAAATCAAATGGCTATTAGATTTTTCAATAGCCTTTTAAGAGTAAGTTCTTAAAACGCTAAGAAAAAAGACTACCTTCTTTTAGTTCTTATCTGTGTATTTTTAAATGGCAGTTTTTCAAAACTGTCATATTCATTCCATTTCTGTTTGTTTTTGTTTGTTTTTTCAGAAAACATGACACTTTTGGAGAAAATGCACTTAAAACTTTAGTAAGATAGCCCTAATTGGTTTGGCTCAGTGGATAGAGCGGTAGCCTGCAGACTCAAGGGTCCCAGGTTCGATTCCGGTCAAGGGCATGTACCTTGGTTGCGGGCACATATCCAGTAGGGAGTGTGCAGGAGGCAGCTAATAGATGTTTCTGGATCTCTATCCCTCTCCCTTCCTTTCTGTAAAAAATCAATAAAATATATTTTAAAAAAATAAACTTTAGTAAGATAGATGTATAATAATCAGTGTGTTTCTGTGTCTATGTGTGTGTGTGTGTGTGTGTGTTGTTTATAAAGAGAGAGAAGAAATTAATCCTAGCTGAAAAGATAGACACTAGGCTATAAGATCACTTAATGAGTCAGCATAATGGAGCAAATGAAAACTCTTTACATATTTACTCATTTAAAATCACCCAAGGGTACAAACTCGAGGAGTAAGAATTAATTAGACTAAACAAAATAGAACACCAATGGCTAAGAACATTTTAATTCCACTAAAGGTAAATTTTTAAATATTTCTCACTTTTCAACCTAAAAATGAGTATACAATGCATCTATATGCATCTATCCAACCAGCACAAGTAGCTAATGTCTTTCATTTCACATGTTCTATAGCCAATTTCTTACAGCTCTGGCCTGTGCCTCAATTTCTTCATCTGTAATTTAGAAATTAAAATAAAGGGGAGCTTTCTTCCTGGCTCCCTCACTGGTACACAGAGTGAAAAAAAAATATATATATATATTTTTTTTATTTCAGAGAGGAAGGGAGAGGTAGAGAGAGACAGAAATATCAATGATGAGAAAGAATCATTGATCAGCTGCCTCCTGCATACCCAGCCCGAAACCAAGGCATGTGCCCTGACCAGGAATCAAACTGTGACCCCCTGCTTCCTAGGTCAACACTCAACCACTGAACCATGATGATCAGGTCAGAATGAAATTTTTGATAAGGATAATACATTATTTACCTTTGGTTTTTCACAGATAAAAATCCCATTATGTATACAGCATGGGGCAAAAGTAGGTTTACAATTGTTAATAAGGAAATAATACAATGTTAAGAAATAATCTATATATATAAAAGCCAGCAACCAGAACACTGTAACAACTGGAACAACTGGTCACTATGACACCCACTGTGGCCAGCAAACCTGCCTGATCAAGGGTGGGGCCGGTCAGCCAATCTCCCAAGACCCCTCCCCGAAGCTGGTCCTGCCCCCGACCGGCCCCCACCACCCCATTTGGGGGCGGAGCTGACTGGCCCACCACCCAGAGCCTCTCCCTTTTGCCAGCCCCAACCCTGATCTGTCCCCACCACCTGATTGGCCCATGGCCCTCCCCCCAGCCAGCTCTGCCCCTGATTGGCCCCCCACTCTAATCAGGGGCAAGCCCGGCTGCTACTGCCCGCAGCCCCTCCCCTCGGCTGCCCCTGCCCCCAATTGCCTCCCCACCAATTGGGGGAGGGGCCCACAAGCCAATTCCCCAAGGCCCCTTCCCCCTGGCCAGCAGGCTCTGAGTGGGACCCAATCGGGTGGGCCAGCTGACCAACCTCCTGCCGTCTCCTCCTCCCAACAGGCCTGACCCACCCAATCGGGACCAAGCTGGCTGGACCCCACCCATACACAAATTCGTGCACTGGGACTTTAATAATACAAGAATAAACTGTGTTTTGTGTACCTACAACTCTAAACCTACCTTTGCCTATCCTGTATATATACATTTTTAAAATTTATTTCATGGCCTGAATTTGTAAACTTCTCATAGTAGTTATTAAATGCCAAGTGCTTAACTACAAGATAAACTCTAGTCTAGTTGCAGCTCTATGCTAAAAATATATTTTAATGTATGACTGGCTACAAGAGCTTATAAAGCTACCGAATGTCTCTGCTTATCACTGATATTGACTCCAATGAGAGTAGATTGTGTTCATTGTGAGACTTCCTTTTGATGTGTCCAGCTCCAATCTATCATTCACTAGAAACCAATCCGAAGGAAAAGGAGGCTGAGAAACACACAAACATGTGCCCACCAAGCATGTGGTTGTTTGCCATGTTCACTGAAAAAGGCATAGGACAATGGGATCTACCTGCTACCAAAAAAGGAACTTAGGTTCAATGTGATAAATGATTCAATCATGAAGTCAGGGAAGAAGTCAGGATCTGAGTGGGAGGCTGTTGCAGCTTCTCCATCTGATCATACTAGGGTTAGCTCAACAGTCACTGAAAGAATAGATTTGGATGGGTCAGGGGTTCCCACACAGCAGGGTGGAGTGTGAATATAAGGCCCTGAGGTCCTTTCAATAACTATTTCCCACTATTTTTATTATCTCATTAATTCTCTCTCAATTTCCTTATGAATATCTTATGTAGTATTATTAGGTCTATTTTATTGGAGGAAAAACCCCAGGAAAGATGAAGTGAATTTATGTGTTTGAGGTCAGATGAGTCATCAGCCAGGCCTGGATTGAGCCACTTATGCACCTTTTTACACTAATTTTAGTGTCTGTGGTCTCTCTGATAATGGAAGTTGCAGGATGGTTGAGCTCTAGATCCAGTTTTCTCCAACTTGATCTACACTTTTCCCCAAAATACTAATGTATTAAGTATTAGTCACAAATGAGCAAACATCATGCATGGCTCCCTAAACCAATTAACATGTCAGGTCCAATTTACTGTTAGACAAATAATTTGAAATATTTGTAAGAAAGCAGCATGAGCATTTATTCTCTGCAATTAGGCATAGATTTTAGTAAATTCTTGATATTCCTTGATGGAGCTCACAATTGAAAAAGGACCACCATTTTTGCTGCCTCTGGGTTGTGTAAGGAGAGGACCGTGCTGGGAAGCTACACTGGTTCCCAATCCTAGTAGTAGAGGGAAACTTAAACATGCCATCAGGTTAATAAGCAAATAAGCCAATCAAGAGAGTTGCCAGGTCACAAACATCCAAAGAGGCAGAAGTTGCAAATTCTTTAAATTTAAGATTCTAAAAGGTGGCAAAATTTTTTCTTTGGATCTTAAATAAGTTTTTTACACTATAATTGCAGAGTGTTTCTTCTTTTTTTTTTCAATCCAAAAAAATTTATTTAACACTTAGAGCTTTTTGGTAACAGACAATAAATGAGTTTTCAAATGTCATATTGTGTATATATTTTGTTTCAGAAAGGTAGAAAGGTATAATCAAAACATAAGGACTTTAACCAAAAGAATCAGTGAGGTAAGTGTAAGGGGAATAAGGAGGAAAAAGAACAATGTATACTTTCTGACAAAAGAACTTATTGATGTGTCTTTTAAATATACAATTGTGGGTATCAAATCACTATAGAATTAGATTCCAGTATCTATATTTAAGAGCACTGTAATAGTTTTTTTTTAATTTCTTTATTGGTTAAGGTATTATAAATGTGTCCTCATCCCCCCATTCACCCCCAACCTCCCCCCCCTCACACTCATGCTCTCATCCCCCTGTTGTCCGTGTCCATTGACTTGGCTTATATGCATGCATACAAGTCATTTGGTTGATCTCTTCCCCTTGCCTCCTCCTTCCCCTACTATCCCTCTGGGGATTAATAGTCTGATCGCTATTTCTGTCTTTGGATCTGTCCCTGTGCATCAGTCTATGTTTTTCTCTATATTCCACAAATGAGTGAGATCATGTGGTATTTATCTTTCTCTGACTGGCTTATTTCACTTAACATAATGCTCTCCAGTCCCATCCAAGTGGGATCGTCACTGGGTATGGGAGTTTCATTTTTAGTTTTTTGAGGAAACTCCATACTGTTCTCCACAGTGGCTGCACCAGTCTGCATTCCCACCAGCAGTGCAGTAGGGTTCCTTTTTCTCCACATCCTCTCCAACACTTTTTTGTTGATTTGTTGATAATAGCCATTCTAACAGGTGTGAGCTGATACCACATTGCCCAGACTGTTTCTTCTAATGTTATGAAATGAAATAATTAAGGAGTCTATAATTTCACATACAGTTCCCAAAAATCTTAACTAAATTCCTCCAAGCATTCTCAAAATCTTTTGACTTCCTTCATCAAGGGAATTTGCCAATCATTTTATCATTTGAATGATGAAAAATCTGGAGGACACATTATAGTCTATGTCTATACAATTATAGACTATAGTTTTTCCACTGTTTGCTTATATAGTTTCCTGGGTCTGAACAGCTAGTCACCCAAATGTCAGATTTAAAGAACACTGAGAGGACCATCACATCAAAATATATCTTTCCTACCTTTCTTGTACAGTTTCTAAAATGGCTATTATTTCTTTGGAGTAAGAAATGAAGAGTAACTTGTTAAAATGAAAATACTATCTAGAATGACTTAAGAGCTAAAAATTATTATCTATTATTTAGATAACTAGAGGTCCAGTGCACGAAATCATGTTTAGACTTTAAACTAAATAATCCTATCTAATAAAAGAGAAACATGGTAATTAGCATATGACTGCTACCCTTCTCATTGGCTAATCAGGGCGATATGCAAATTAACTGCCAGCCAAGATGGCAGACGGCAGCCAGGCAGCTTGAAACTAACATGAGGCTTGCTTGCTTAAGTGATGGAGGAAACCAACAATCCCCGCCTGC
>NW_006297754.1:907016-911080 GCF_000327345.1 Myotis davidii
ACTCCCCAATCGGCCCTGCTCTGAGCCCGACCAGGGGCTGCACCTAGGGATTGGGCCTGCCCTCTGCCACCCGGGAGCAGACCTAAGCCAGCAGGTCGTTATCTCCAGAGGGGTCCCAGACTGCGAGAGGGCACAGGCCAGGCTGAGGGACCCCCCCGTACCCCCCCCAAGTGCACAAATTTTTGTGCACCGGGCCTCTAGTCTATACTAATAAAAGGGTAATATGTTAATTAGACTGGACATCTGGGCGACCTTCTGGACATCCTTCCTGACAAAGCCTCTGTGGCAGGGCAGAGGCAGAGGCAGTTAGGGTGATCAGGCCAGCAAGGGAGACCAGTTAGGGGGATCAGTCCAGCAGGGGAGAGCAGTTAAGAGGATCAAGGGTGTTCCTCAGCCTGGCCTGCACCCTCTCCAATCCAGGACTCCTTGGGGGATGTCTTCCGGAAGCCGGTCCATCCTTGCTGCTTGACACAGTCGCTGCAGGGAAGAAACATCTGCACAGCATATGTTTCAAGGGACCTGGGGTATATGGCCTACTTTTCTTAATATGTTTGCTCCCCTTGTTACCGCTTTGTGTTTTAACCAAGGTTCCCTCTCTGGGAAAGGTTGTTTCCCGAGGTGGGGATTTTTCTCTGGAGTTAGGGATTAACAGGATTAAGGAAGGGAATCAATAAAACCCCTTAACTAAGTGCCTGGCGGGTAGTTAATCACTTTAACTATGAACAATCATGCTTAAACTACATAATCTTTACTTAGGATAATCTCCTTCAGTTACTTCCTTGTAGTTTCTGTGATTGGACCCCAGCAGATGTCCAACTGCTGGTTTAGGTCCAATGCCTGTGGGATTGGGCCTAAACCGGCACTAGGACATCCCTCTCACAATCTGGGACCACTGGCTCCTAACCACTCACCTGCCTACCTGCCTGATCACTCCTAACCACTCTGCCTACCTGCCTGATGCCCCTAACTGCTCCCCTGCCTGTCTGATCACCCGTAACTGCCTCTGCCTGCCTGCCTGATCACCCTTAACTGCTCTCTGCTGCTGGCCTGATTGTCCTAACTGCTCTCCCTTGCCAGCCTGATCACCCCTAACTGCCTCTGCCTCTGCCCTGCCAATGTGGCTTTGTCAGGCACGAGGTTGCCTGGAAGATGTCTGGTCTAATTAGCATATTACCTTTTATTAGTATAGATTATTTAGTTTAAAGATAACTTAATCGTGTGATTTAGATATTTTTTTTTCTCCAAGATTTCACTAACTTTTGTCACATTTGGGGCTCTAATAGTCTGGGATACTGGGCAAGTATATTTTGAGGGATCTTGGTGAAGTTTCAGCACACCCACATGGGCGTTTACAGGAGGCTTGAGTTGAGTGGCAATGTATGTATTATGACTGAACCCAAATGGAGACTAAAGACCAAAGAAAGGGAAATAGAAATATTTTGAAAATAATTCACTTACTTTATACTTCTGTCTATAGTTGGTCATAGATATTATAGATCTTTTCATAAAAAAAGCAAATTACACACTCTCCATGGTGAAAGGGAAACTCATTGTTCTCTGTGGCTTTCTTTATTTTGGTTCCAATGATTGTAGAATCCTATATAATAAAACCTTAATGTGCAAATCAACCAAACGGTGGAACAACCAATCATTATGAAACACACTGACCACCAGGGAGCAGACACTCATCACAGGAGCTACCCCCTGGTGGTCAGTGTGCTCCCACAGGGCGAGAGACGCTCAGGCAGAAGTTGGGCTCACAGCTGGTGAGTGCAGCAGGAGTGGCTGGAGCCTCTCCAGCCTCCACAGCAGTCCTGGACTGTGAGAATGCACTCCCAGTGCACAAATCCCGTGCACTGGGCCTCTAGTTGTATAGAAAGAAAAGAAACCAAATTCTGTACCCTTTTATTTCTTTTCTTCTATTGTTTCATCCTTTTTCTTCATCCCACAGACTTTCTGTTGTGTCACACTTCAAAATCCACAAAACCACGTACTAAACACATGTATTTTTTATGACTTTACCTTCACACACCACACACACACACACACACACACACACACACATTAGGATAAGGATGGTTCACATTTACTGTCAGAAAAAATAAGGCAATGCTATAAATATTTACCTACTTCAAAACCTGAAAGCATGTCCCCAAACTGAAAGAAAAGTAACACACATTCGAAAAATACTGGCCCAGTGTAAATTGTCATGTTCTCCTCTTATTCTAAACTTTATCTCTTACCTCCCTATTTTTTCCTCTCATTTTTTTTAAAGCTTTAAATAGTTCTACAATTTGATTTTCTCAAACAATTTGGGCAGTAAAACCAGCAGTTTCAAAGGTAAGGCAAGGAATGTTTCAAGGCAAACACAGAGAGCTCCTTATCTCCTCTTCTTCCAGCCATCTAAGACAATTAGGCTCCGGAATCAAAGCCCCAGCCACATGCTTGACCCACTGTCCTACTGCTGTGTACTAGCAGGGCCGTTCATTATCTGCTGGCTGGCTTCAAATGGGGAGGGCTGTCAGGCCCACACTTCTCAGTTCCTTGATGAAAGTTGACCTTGGACATTTCATTAACTACACCGAAGAATAACACATAAACCAATGATCAGATATACTCAGAAATAAATCCAAACACATTGAATTCTAAATAAAGGTGTAATAGCAATGTCAGTGATACCTTGAATCTGACCTCTAGTGAGTGCTTGCAATGCTTTCTCCATCAGCTTCATGGCATTATTTACATGTCACCAAGCAGCATCAAGCCAGTGCTGGCCATGAGCAGTCCCGCCCAGGGAATATTCGACCATGAGTTGCAGCCATGTAAAGAGCTGACATTGTTACAGATGAAAAGTATTTAATAACTCAATTAATGGCCAATAAAGTATAGTTAGAACAAATAAATCACATTGCGTTGAAGAATGAGTTTTTAAATGGCCATATTTCATTAGTTTCCTTTCTCATTAGGGTTCATCATAAATTCCATCTGGAGGGAAAAAAAAGATAGCCCAGTGACTATCACCAAAATTAGTGAATGCCTAAAGGTGAGGAGAAATGACCGAAGGCAAGAGGCCACCATTGCTTCCCTTTGTATTTCTATGTGTCCAGTTCATGGACACTCCATCCTCTCATTTGTTCTGTCTGAAAAGTTTGGAGTTATTTTTAACATTCCTTCTCTCAGGCCAAATCAGCTCATCAGGAGATTATCTGGCCCCCAGCTTTAGAAAATATTCATAATATGGATATATTCTAGATATGCTCTGAAGTTTGGGGCTTCCTATTCAATATAATTGTTTGCCTTTGTACAAGCATCATTCTGAAAAAAAAAGTCCACAGGTTTCACCAGGTCTCAAGAGGTCCATGGCACGAAACATTTTAAGATCCTCTGATGTAGAAGAAGATCTGGAGCTACCTTCTATTGGGGACCCTCCAGAAAGCTAGTGTCAGACATTAATGTTCACTACTAAGTGGTAAAGGAAGGCTCTTTGTTTTGTTAGGATATGAGTCTTATAATGTAATTGGAATAATTCTATTGTTTATTTCACCACTCTCCCAGGATCTTCTCTCCTTGTTGCACATTTGTAAAATACTCTTAAAATCATTTCTTCTTCTAAAAAGTTTTATTGGATACTAGAGGCCCAATGCATGAAATTCCTGCACAGGTAGGGTCTCCAGGCCTGGCCGGCAAATCAGGGCCTATCAGGGCTGTCTCACCCAGTCCTGATTGGGGCTGGGCCAGTCAGGGCCTACCAAGTGTCAGCCAGGGCTTGGGGGCTTGTCAGACCAGGGGAGAGACCATGGGAGGTTGGCTGTGGGAGCACACTGACCACCAGGGGGCAGCTCCTGTGCTGAGTGTCTGCCTCCTGGTGGTCAGTGTGCATGATAGCAACTGGTCGACCAGTCATTCTGGTCCTTCAGTCAGTAATGGTCGTTTAGGCTTTTATATATATACTAGAGGCCCCGTGCACAAAAAATTTTGCTCTCGGGGGGAAAGGGGGGTCCCTCAGCCCAGCCTGTGCCCTCTCGCAGTCTGGGACCCCTCAGGAGATAACGGCCTTCTGGCTT
>NW_006297754.1:914506-921158 GCF_000327345.1 Myotis davidii
TGTCAGTTAATTTGCATATCTCGCTGATTAGCCAATGGGAAGGGTAGCAGTCGTATGCCAATTACCATGTTTCTCTTCTATTAGTGTAGATAGATTATTCATTTCTAATATAATCATGACCCTAATCTCAGAACATGCCTACAAATCTGGGACACAGTTTGACTCCAGGACAGCTATGTAAGTAGAAGGAGAGTAGACACACAATTCCACACCAGGAAAGCTATCTGTAGATCCCTTATGCTCATGGCTCTAAGTTGGTAACAAAAGTAAGGTGATTTTAAGTATCTTTTGCAGGATGCCAATCATCAGATTTACTATCTTTTTTGAGGAAACCTTCTGTGAAGGGTGTCTTGACCACTACCTGTAGGTACAAAGGATGTCATTAGCATTTCTTACCTGAATAAGCTTCTTATGGCTCTGCAGTACATGAAGAAGCCTGAAATTTCCTTCAAACTTTTTCGTTAAAATGGGACCTGTTTTATGTATGTGGTTTTTGTCTGTTAACTTTTCTCAGTCCTGGCTTGTTTTTTCACAGAAGCTTGCCTATCTCCACTTTAATATCTGATCGTATGTTTTTGCACCTCACTTCCTTATACTTGCTTAAGTGGACTATCAGATGATCAAGCTTCTCAGTTATAGTTCTATTTATAACATGTAGTTCCCATATTTATTTTTTTCTGTTTCTTGAGAAGCATTCAGAAGAATGTGTGTTTATGTGTGAGCATTTATATGTATAAGCTCTAAGTGATTAAAATCCCTGGATAACCTAGGAATTATAGACAGATTAGATACTACATCTTAGAAAATGATTTATCCAAATTGGTTGGAACCCTATAGTGTGTAAATAGGAAGATTGATGCTTTTTTTTCTTTTTTTATCATATGGCTTAATCATAAAAAGTTTCAGTACCCTTAAGTAATTTGATTTTAAGTAGCTCCAATAGATGTGAAATGCATTAAGTAGAACAAGTTAAATGGAAAATTTAAGTGGAGACTACAGCCACATCTATGATGCAGATGGCTCAAATTTTTCACTCTAACCTTTTGTGTTCAGCTAATGCTGAACTCTATAAGAAGCTCTTATTTGATAAAAGATCTTTCTTGTCCTTTCCTCGGCTAAAGATGATGACATTTTGAAAAATTTCATAAGAATTAGTTCAGCATATATTATAACTATGGAGAAGCAAAAGCTGTCTTCTGATAGTAAACTCGAGAGCCAGTCAAATGTCAACTGATCCAAATGGCTGCAAATAAAATGTCAGAATTAGTAGCTTTTGCTGAAAACATGGTACTTTAAATAGCTGTCAAGAACAGGACTCAGGGGTGAATGTGGTCACTCTGTGGATGAGAACTGCAGTCCAGAAATCAGAGAAGTATATGCACATTCCTTATTCTGCAAAGGAGAGACATTAAAAAATCACTTACCTCTGGGCCCCTCTACCTCATCCTCAGGATAGACCACCTGCAGAGCCCATCAATAATGCGATCTCCCTGTCACTGAGGGCATGCGCTGTAGGATCTGAACACCTGGGCACCAACACCAACACACACACCCCACAGAGCCACCCCAGGCTCTTGTTACTAAGTAAATGCAACTTGTTGACTTGTTTATTAACTATTTATTTTCTTCTTCTCCTAGGACAGTCAGTGTTGTTGGCTCTTGTGCAGTTCAAGATCAGCCTTTCCTCACTGGGCCACAATTCCATTTGTTAATTCCAGTCGAGCAGCTCTCTCTGCAGAGCCCCAAACTCCACTCTGGGCTTCTATTTCTCTTTCCATGATTACCTTGGTTCCCCAGCCCCAAACCAATTTTAATCGAGTTTCCCTCCTCTGATTTTTTAATAATACCTCAAATAGCAGTACTCTGCTGCAAACCTTACAGAATGATTTAGTTTCCCCTAGCATAATTCTTTGCTCTTCTTATTTCTACCTTTTAAAAAAAACTCATGCTAAAATCAATTGGTTCTGAAAAGGATATTAATCTCTTTCTTCTAGAGCCAGTCCCATTTTCATTTTCCTCATCTCTTATTCTGGCTTTTAAGTTTTTTGTAAAACACACACACACACACACACACACACACACACAAAAACGGCTAAACACAGAATACAGATTATGTATCTTCATTGTATTTAAAGCCCAATTAAATCACCATTATTTTTCTCATATCTAAAGAGTGTTATATTAAATCCACCCAGATTCAGGGCTGGGGTGTTCAGCAAGCTGTCCTTAGAAGCTGAAAATGTACCTATGGTTTTGCACTATTAAAGTGTAGTGCACTTAAAAATATCTCATAACAACCTGTGTATAGTTTGAATTTCACCACATAATTTGCCTTCCTTGTGAAGTCTAATATTAATACACTTGATTGCTGTAAAGCAAGACCCACATGCACTTCTTCTGTAAGTACCTTGTGGCACTAAAGATAAAGGTGTCCCTTCCTACTTCAACTCTGCTCTGCTTGCTTTGTAGGACAAGGAGTCTCAGACTTCTTGGTTTCATGATCCCTTAACATTCTTGAAAATTATGAAGGATCCCAAAGAACTTTTTCATGTTGATTATTTCTGTCAGCATGTATCATATTAGAAATTAAAACTCATAAATTTTAAACATATTTATTCATAGTTTAAAATAAAAATAATCCCATTATATGTTAACACAAGTAATATATTTTTAATGTGAAATATCACTAGCTTTAAAAAAAATTAGTGAGAAGATGGGTATTGTTTTATATCTGTTGTAAATTCCTTAAAGTCCTGTTAATAAAAGACAGCTGGGATTTTGTATCTGCTTCTGCATTCAATCTGTTGTGATATCACACTTCATGTTGCTTCTAGACAGGCCTACTGCACACTTGTGAGAGAATAGGAGCAGAATAGACCAATAACATTGCGAAAACATTGTTTTGAGCTTGGAAGGGACTTGAAACTCGCCCAAGAGTCCCTGGACAACACTTTGAGAATGGCTGATATTCTATTTAGGAAATCAAGGATAGATAGAGTGAGCAAAAGTAGGGGAGACAGTATATGTACAATATTCTACCATAGCTAAATAAGAGAGGGCAAGGTTGTGTTATGGATGGAGCAAATTTGCTGGCAATGAACTGGTTAAGGGATCATAACATGGGATCTGCTATAATCAGTGTTAGAGGACTTATTTGAGAGAAGGGATGGTGTGGAATGGTGGAGTGATCTGGTGAATTTAAATCTGTCTTTTCTTCCCTGCATTTCTGTGAGGTATGATCCACCTTTCCCTGGCAAAGACTCCTGCCTGAAAGAATCCCAATTAACAGGTTATGGTATATATTCTCAAGGATATGATTTACTTCTCTCTCAGCTCTAAGCATCACTTTGCCCCTTCATTCCAACAATATTGGGAAGAGACACCTGTCTTGCATAGTAAACACAAAAATCAAAACAACAACAAAAAGCGAGCAAAAAAGCAAAACAGTCCCACAAAAGACCCTTTTACATATACTTTTTCATATAGAACAGAAAACTCTGGAGTATTGTCAAGTTTTATTAGTTTCTGTTTGACAAATTTCAACTTGACATAATAATTTTCTATCACCTTATTTCTCCAGTTGCTACTTCATTGTTTGCCATGGAAACAGAAAACACCTAAATAAACCTACAGGAAATGGGAATCAGATATTTACCTGGGAAGATGTAGCATGGCCTTTCTCTGGCTTTTTGATCATTCTCTCTGAAGGCTTCTGAATTCAGGGATGACAGCAGGGAGGGGAATGTTTTCTGCTTAGAGATTAGAGTAGGGCCCCCGTTATATAGTGGATCCTGCTTTGGGGAAGTGGGTGCAGTTCTCTTTCTATAGCCACTCAAAAGTCATAGGAGATATCGTACATGCCCTACAGAGTCCACTTTCTGGTCCTGATTTTTTAGTAATGTAATTAGGAATGAGTTTCTCTTTGAAGCAATGGTTACACAAAATTTATTTTCTACAGTCTTCATAGAGTGAAGACCAGTGGTTACTTAATTTTTTAAATTATTAATATTGTGTGTGTGTGTGTGTGTGTGTGTGTGTGCGCGCGTGCTAGAAAGAGAGAGGCAAGACAGAGAGAAGCAAGGATGATACCATTTCTAGGATTAAGAAGCGATGCCAAGAAAGATCTACTGGACTAACTTACCAAGGCCATAGTATGGTTTGGGCTAAGAGAAGCTAATCTTTTGTTGACCAGCCTAACATAATAAAATGCATTTGGAAGGTTTTAGATTTCTGTACAAACTTTTCAACCAGATCTAATTGGAAGTGCTGCTCACATAGCCAGGGGCATTCAGAAAGAAAAAAAAGAAAAGAGCCATGGATTAACACCATTTTTAAAAGTCAAGAATTCTTTTCTCCTCCCAAAGGACAGTTTTCCAAACATTAACTTCAACTGCCAAACATAAAGTCTTCTTTCTCTCTCTCTGTCCCCCTTGACACTCTAGTCTTACATCCCACCTCCCTCCTTTCTTCCCCCTCCGCTCCCATTCCCTGCCCAATCCTCAGCCAGCAGTGAGTGCACTATTGGAAGCAAGGGTTGTATCATAAATGACCTATCAATCAGCTGTTTCCTAGATATTTTTGATGAGGGAAATGGGGTTTTCAAATCCTGAGCTGCAGCCAAATGCTCTGCCACTGATTATAACTTCAAATGCTTTACCAATAATTATAACTTCAAAAATAGTTGGTAATCTTTATAAAGTCTTAAGTTATAGAATTTTCTGAAGTATTTGCTACTTTAATATCACTGATTTACTTAGAGTAATTTTGTTGGAATAGTGGGATTTTTTTAAAAAAAATAAATAAAGCCTAAGCTGATTTCTAGTCAAATAAGAAAATGTTCAAATATATGTCTGAAGCTTTGGTTAACTTAGAAAGCTAGAGATAAGAATTACAGTATATTGCAAAAAAAAATCTTTTTAGTCTTTTTTTCCTAACCTATGAACTTTTCTTATATGGCAACACTTGATTTGACAATTTACCTGCCTAATCTGAACAATCATCAGTGTAGACATAACCATATTTAAAATGATCACCTTAGATAGAGACATACAGGGTTGGCAAAAGTAGGTCTACCACAAGTACACAAAACACAGTTTATTCTATTATTATAGACTAGAGGCCCGATGCACAAGATTCCTCACAGCCCTGGCTGCATCCAGAA
Organism: Myotis davidii; assembly: GCF_000327345.1. Taxonomy (NCBI): domain Eukaryota; kingdom Metazoa; phylum Chordata; class Mammalia; order Chiroptera; family Vespertilionidae; genus Myotis; species Myotis davidii. The sequence goes on from NW_006297754.1 coordinate 919,668, forward strand.
GGTCATCCGTGTGGTTGTTCGGTCTAGTTAGCATATTAGCTCTTTATTAAATAGGATTAATGATTATATTATTTCCCATAGGAACAACAGTGAACCTACTTTTGCCCCAATCTGAATAAATGGGGGATAGCAGACTTCTCAAATCTTTGGAGCAGCTCCAGCAAGGGTTTAATGAAAATAAGAGCCAGAGGTAAGACATCAGCAGTTTCAAGTTAGCAAAATAAAGTTTTGAATGAACATTTTATTTTCTTGTCAGTGATTCAGAATTTCCACTACTCCTGTTGAGCAACAAGGGAAAATCATGCCAAGTGGGAGAAAACTTTATTTTAAGGTGGAAGGCATGAAATAAGCACTCAGAAGACAATTGTACACCTGCTTTCAAGAGTAAAAAAGCATCTCAAATCTGCTATGCTTTTGAAAATTTGGCCAAGGAGTGTTATTTCAAAGGCCCAATCGCTCATAACATTATTCCCAGGGCTCTGTGCTCTCTGCCTAATTGGGCTTCTACACATTTGCATAGGCATGATCCTTCATGATTAATGCATAAGAGGCAGCATGGAGCGCAGTATCAATTCGTCTGTGGAGGCCTTTCCCCACCCACTGAAAACAATCATTGTTCCTAAAATACAATCCATCATATTTGTAGGTCTGACTGCATTGTCGAATATCAGACTACTTAAATGCCACAATAAAACCTTCACAGAATTGTAAACGTCTTCTGTGTGAGACTTTTTATTTGAGGATGCCCATGGCCCTGCTGCCATGGAGCCATCGTGGATGCCGGAAAAGGTTTGTTTGCCAAATGAGGTGTCAAGGCCACTTTTTGTTTTCCTTTTTGGCTCAGGCAATGAATAAAGAGGGAACAATATTAAAATAAGCACCTTATGATTACTTTAGATTGTAAAATGAACAGTGGCTCTCCCCTTGGCACCTTCAAACACTAAGCAACAGCAATGACGACTTCTAGAATGAGGAACCAGAAAGGTGAGGGGAGACTTAGTCAACAATGTCAGAAGGTGTTCAGCTTCAGGAATGAAACCAATTCCAGCTGAGATGGACTGCCACACAGTTAAGGAGTGCAGCCCTCAGTGTGAGTCCTGGTGAGGCAGATAGTATTGCCTGTATCTACCCTGCTGGCTGGGTCGCTTAACTAGGCAGGATCCATTCCCTGGGGGGAGCTGGGAACTTGGAGTTCAACAGCAGATCCCAATGTGCTGTGGGAAGAAATACAGAAGACCCTTTGAAAGAAGTCTTTCTAAAAGAATCTTTTAGTCAAAAGTAATATATGATCATGAGAAACAAATAAACCATTTGGAATTTCCATGAAACTAAGAGAAACAATCTGACATCCCCCACCTTTTCCATGCAACTTCCTAGAGGTGACCTCTTGAATGAGGAGTGTATTTTCCCAGATGTTTTATTTTAAAAGATATATGAGTGCGTGTGTGTGTGTGTGTGTGTGTGTGTGTGTGTTTATAAGTTGGGAGGGGG
>NW_006297754.1:922974-926758 GCF_000327345.1 Myotis davidii
GGAGTTCAACAGCATATCCCAATGTGCTGTGGGAAGAAATACAGAAGACCCTTTGAAAGAAGTCTTTCTAAAAGAATCTTTTAGTCAAAAGTAATATATGATCATGAGAAACAAATAAACCATTTGGAATTTCCATGAAACTAAGAGAAACAATCTGACATCCCCCACCTTTTCCATGCAACTTCCTAGAGGTGACCTCTTGAATGAGGAGTGTATTTTCCCAGATGTTTTATTTTAAAAGATATATGAGTGCGTGTGTGTGTGTGTGTGTGTGTGTGTGTGTGTTTATAAGTTGGGAGGGGGGACAAAATGCTAGTATACATACTTTCTGTGGCTTGTTTTTCAGCTTCAGGAGAGTTCATGAATTTTTCCCACAAAGTAAAGTTATATTTATTTCATTGTGTTTAATAATTTCATGGTATCATGTATGGATTACCAACTCAAAAAATTATCCCACAACTTAGTTTTGTTTGTTTTTTAATCATTACTAGAGGGATGGCGCACGAATTTGCACACCAGTGGGGTCCCTTGGCCTGGCCTGCGGGATCAGACCGAAACCGTCTCTCCAACATCCCCCAAGGGGTCCTGAATTGCGAGAGGGCACAGGCCAGGCTGAGGGACCCCGCTGGTGCAAGATCAGGGCCAGGGTGGGACAAGGGAGGTTGGCCAGCTGGGGAGGGACCGTGGGAGGGATCCAGGGTGTATCTGGCCCATCTCACTCAGTTTGGATCTGCAGGACCCCAACAACAAGCTAATCTACCAGTCAGAGCGTCTGCCTCCTGGTGGTCAGTGCACGTCATAGCAAGCGGTTGAGCAGCCTTAGCATATCATTAGCATATTATGCTTTGATTGATTGAACGGCCGACCAGTCGACTGGACACTTAGCATATTAGGCTTTTATTATATAGGATAAGTGATGCCACATTTTAGATTATTAGTAACATCAGAGCTAAGACTGTCTTGGTTTTTATCCTAGGGATTTAACATAGAGAATGGCACATAGCAAGTTTGCAATAAACATGTGTTAAAGATATAAATAAAATCTGCAGGGAAAATCACATCTTTCTTTATGGAATATATGAATTTAAAATTTGTATATAAATTGCTTATTTACTTCCAAAACATTGTACCATTTTGTATTTATACAAGTATATCAGTTACTGTATTTTATTTTGCCAACAATTGGATTATAGACTTGTTTAATTTTTCCTAATGTGATTAATGAGAAAGTGTTTCATTATTTTAAATTGAATTGTATTAATTTTGAAGAATATTATGAATATTCATAAGGTTATTAACCATTTGTAATTTTTTCACTTAACTGTTTGTTTATATTTTTTGACAATTTTTTTTTACAACTCCATGGAACAGACATTTTTTATTCCCATTTTAGAGATGAGGAAAGAGTATTAAAAATATTATCTTGTACAAATTAGCAGAACTAGGACATGTTGGAGCTAAGATTAGTATATTCATTTCCTATAGCAGCTGTAACAAATTATAACAAATGCAAATTTATTCTTTTACAGTTCTGGAATCTGAAATCAGTCTCAGTGTGCTAAAATCAAATGGTATCATTTGACCATTTTTATATTAGATTACTTGTTAATTTTTTTCACATTGATTTTGATGTGCTCTTCTGTATATTTAAGGATTCAATTCTTTTGCTTCACATATATTTTACAAATATTTTTTATCAGTAAAAGAATTTCTTTTGATTCTGTTTATCTATCTATTCATCCATCCATTCATCTATTTTGTCCAAAAGAAAAATTTTAATATTTATGTTCAAAATATATCAGTTGTTTTCCTTTAAAGTTTCTGTATATATTCCTAGAAAAATATTCTCCATGAAAAAATAAAAAGTCATTCAATCATGTGCACTTTTAATATTTATAATTTTTACTTGTACATTACATTTTTACTAATTTGGAATTTATTTTGATATAAGAGAAAAAGGGATCTGGCTTTATTTAAATGTGTGTCATGCAAGTAGCTAATTATCTGATTACTGTATAATAAGAAGTACATGTTTCCAGATTAGAAAAGTCGATTGCATCACATTCCAATTTCTCATAGGTACTTGAGTCTATTTTGGACTTCTTCCTCTGTCTCATTGTCAGCAGCCTATTTCTACATCAGTGCCATACTGTTTGAATTACCGTAGCATTCATGCTACATTTTATTTTGGGGTGCAGTTAGACCTCCCACATTACTTTTATTTTTTTCTCTCAGTCTTCACCCAAATTTATATTTTAGAATTATTTTATCAGACTCAAAAAGTGAAAAAATAAAAGACTTTGGCATTTTGATGGGAGTACATGGTCTTTGCAGGTTAATTTACAGAGAACTAACATCTTAGCAATGTTGAGCTTTCTAACCAAAACACAAGGTATATCTTCTCATATCTTCAGGGTTATTTTTATCCCCCTCGCCAGTGTTATAAATTTTTCCTCATGCATTTTTACATATTTTCAAAAGCTTTTTGGAGGGGTTATTTCTCTCTCTCTCTCTCTCTCTCTCTCTCTCTCTCTCTCTCTCTTTCTCTCTCTCACTTTTGGCTTTGTGACTAAGATATTTTCTTTCATATCAGTTATTGTTTTTTAAAAATATAAGCTACTTATTTTATAAATTAATTTTGTAACCAGTCACTTTATCAAATATTCATAATGCTTCTAGTAGCATTTCAGCTGATTCTTTGGGGCTAAATAGGTACATTACCATCAAAAACAAATTTATCTCCTTCTTTGGAAAGTTTACACTGTTATTTCATTCCCTTGTCCTCCTTTGACATATTAATATGATAAATGATTTTGGGATGAGCCCCAGTTCCCCATGATTTATTACTTATAAGATTATTCATTAAACCCTGTTTTATTTTAATATTTTATTTAACTTTTTATTTAGAGGTTTTGCATTGACAGTCATTAATACAACTGGTTTGTCATTTTCTTTTTATGCTGTTTATCAAATTCTGTGGTGACTCCGGTGGGCTTTATAAGAATAGCTCAAAAGCTTTCCTTCTGTATCTGTCAGGTTCCAATCGAAAGCACAGAAACCACTCAGGGCATTTCAAGCAGAGAGGGGGTTAAACTAGGAGGTTGGGTCCCAATTTATTGGGAAGGGCTGGAAGGGCACAAAAGATGTTTGTTTCACGCTGAAATCAGGGAATAAGGGAGGCAGCTGCAGCCCCTGAGAGAGAAATGTCCCTGCCTTTGCTTGGCCACCACTGCCCCTGGCACCCCCGTCGCAAGCCAGCTCTCAGCAGCCCTGGGCATGCCACCACGGCCAGAGCAGACATTGGCTTCTTCGTTCCTCTTCCTTCTTAATCTTGCATTAGTGTCTCCGCTTGGCAAAACCTACCAGGACCCTGCTAGCAAAAGCCCTGCTTCCAGACCCTTGAAATACAGAGGAGAACCCAGATGGTTAGACAAGAGGTCGGATACCAATAAGTAATACCTGGCACACCGTTTCTCAGCTTTCTCGGGTCATGTAGATGACATTGAAATTATCCATTTCTTGACCGTTTGAAAAAGTTACCTGTGAAACCATTTGGACCAATGCTTTCGAGGGATTTATCAATTTTATTGATCTTTTCAAATGAATAACTTTTTTTCATTGATTTTCTATTCCATTTTAGCTTTTATCTGTTGTTTCCTTCTTTCTCTTTGTGTATATTGTCTTCTTTTTTCCTACTTTCTTAAGAGTGGAAGCTTCTTCTATTAATTTTAACCTTTTTTATTTGTAATATAAGTATTGACAGCTATACATTCTTCCCTAAGAC
>NW_006297754.1:926912-927512 GCF_000327345.1 Myotis davidii
CCTCCTTGTGAGCCCTGGGCCAGAGGAGCCAGGTGACCAGCTGAGCCCACCTGCACCTGTAACCTGCAGTATTGTGAGGTCCTAAGTTTGTGTTCCTTTAAACTGCTTTGTGGTAATTTGTTAGAGCAGCGACAGGAAACAAATACATTATTCATTGTGTCTGTGTATTTGTATTTCTTCTACTTTGTTTCTTGATTACATTAGGCAGCTTCATCTGGCTTATGGTTTGGTTTTGATTTTCCAAAGATCCAACTCTTACATTTATTCGGTGACTCTGCCTCTGTTTTTTTTCTAGCTCAATGCCTGCAAAATCATCGCATCATCTCAAACTTTGCATTTATATCCTATGTATCTCGTCACGACTGCCTTTGTTCCCCTCAATATATGTTCGTGAGATTTATCCACGCTCTTGAGTGACTCTGCCTCTGTTTTTTTTTCTAGCTCAATGCCTGCAAAATCATCTCATCATCTCAAACTTTGCATTGATATCCTATGTATCTCGTCACGACTGCCTTTGTTCCCCTCAATATATGTTCGTGAGATTTATCCACGCTCTTGCAGTGGATGCAATTTATTCCTTTTCAAAAGTTTCTGACATTC
>NW_006297754.1:927529-935452 GCF_000327345.1 Myotis davidii
ATGTCTTAAGAATTCTTTCTTTACCAAAGATATTTAAGTGATTCTCTTCTATTGTTTTGTTAAAATTTAATAATTTTGCCACTTTATATATAGGTCTAAAATCCACTTGAAATTTACTTTTGCATAAGTATAAGTCTGTTGTCCAATTTCTTTTTTTTATTTTATGTCTAATTAATTATCCTAGCATTATGGAGTGAAAAGTCCATTTTTCATTACTGATCTGCCATCCAAGTCTGTCATAAATCAAGTTTTGTTATATAGGTTGATATATTTGGGGATTATCTATCATGTTAAATGTGTGTATTTGTTCATCCTGTACCAATACTACATGGTCATAATTATTCTAGATAATTATACAGCTAGTGAGGCAAGGCCCTTCATCTCCTTCAGGAGTGTTCTGGTATTATTCACCCTTTGTTCTGTAGGGGTTCAGAGCTAGTCACCCCAAGGTGATAAGTGGATTGTTTTAAGCTAAGGGCAACATTTCCTAGAAGAACTTGTAATAGAGGCTTTGCCCATAATGGGAGATTATCAGAAATAACCTCTTTTAACCTGTCTGTAGAATAGGACAAACTTCTGTTTCTTAAATATCTGCTCTTATTATCATCATTCAAGGATCCTCTGAAGCCCCCAAAGCATCTTATCTCATCACTAGCTCAGAATGTGTTATATATCCATTTTCCCTTTCTGTCTTTAAACCTCTCTTACATGTGAGGGTCTCTGAATCTCTCATGTATGTGGGGTTCCCATACATATGCATGTATTAAATTTGGTTGTTTCCTCTTGTTAATCTGTCTCATGTCTATCTGACCATTAGACCAGTCAAAAAAAAACTTTGAGGGTAGAGAAAAATTTCTTCCTCCCCTACAGTTCCTTGGTATAAATTTTTAAGTCCTTGTCAAATTCTATATATACACGAGTGTGCAGATATAATGTACACAAATATACATCTACATCCACACGAACTTGAGATTTGTAGCAAAACAGCTTTGAATCCATGGATCAAATTAACACTTTATCCTTGAGGAAGATTTCCATTTTCTGAATTTAAAACCCAGGAATTTTCTTTGTGTGTGTAGTAAGAGGGTTGGTTCTTGAAATTCAGTAATCTCCCCCAGCATGTGTTTATGTGTTCTCTGCCAACAGTTTTTCATGGTTTAGAGCAAGACTTTTTGATGAACAGGTTTATATCTTTTCTTCCTTCCTTCCTTCCTTCCTTCCTTCCTTCCTTCCTTCCTTCCTTCCTTTCTTCCTACTTTCTTTCTTTCTTTCTTTCTTTCTTCTTTCATTTAGTTTGGTGATTTCTCTCTTTTTATTTCTTTTTTCTTTTTTTCTGTCACCATTTATCCTCCCTATACTCTCTTCCACCTCTACCCTCCCCTTTTCAACATCCCCCATCCCTGCAATCACCACACTGATATCCACGTCCATGAGTTCTTTCTCCTTTTTTTTTCTTTTTTACTCAATTCCTCCACCCCTTCCCCCCTCCTAGAGCTGTCACTGGCAGATACCTTCTTTTATCTCAAGGAAGTTTTTTTATTACATCTTTCAAAATAGTTATTTTAATTGTGTTATTCTCCACTTCAGAGGACACTAGTATTGACATATTTAATCTTCAATTTGTGGCCTCCAGATATATTAGAGCTGTTTTTAATATTATTTCCTTATTTTTATCTGCTGTTATTTTTCTAAGAATTTCCCAATGTTACAGATTGATTGGAACCCATATTGATTCTACACTGATCTATTTGTAATTTATAGATTAATCAAGTAGTGTAGTTATTTTTTCCAATGTTTTTTTTATTTGACTTATCGATATCCACTTTTAGTTTAGACTATTTTCCAAGTTGCTAGTCTTTTATATCTTTCCTTGCATGTATTTAACATTCAACTTAAATTTTGAGAGTTCCCAACATTTGCTATAAGAAATTTTCTTCTGTTTCCTGTAGCACACTTTCTTCTAGGATGGTCACTTTACCTGAAATGATTATATTTTTTGTTTATGATATATTTTTTGTTTGTAGTTTTTTTAGAAAAATAATTGCATGTTGTTTCTTTCATGATGCATACATTTTATTCAAAATCCCTATTGTAGTTATTGATTGTGCTTCCCCAGTACTTCTTCCTCTGTTTTTGCAATGCATAGTGCTGTGCTCTGGGAGTGGGCTTTGTTTATTTTAAACCAATTAAAGCATCTTTATTTCATTTGCCTGAGTTATTGGTCAGAGGACTATGTCCAGAAATTGACAGAGAAACCAATTTGTGCCAGTTTAAGAAAAATGTTTCCTAGAGGTTTCAGATCTAGAATGTTTCTCAGAATTCTGAGAAAGCTAGTAGACAGCAGTCCTCTTCTATTTTCCGAAGAACTGTGCACATGTGAAGTCTAGAATTACTGCAGCCAAGTTGCTGCTAATAGGGATGGTTTATAGTTATGCAAAGCAGAGCTTCTTTTGATGACAGAGTGAATCCCAGAAACAAATCCATCCAGAAGCCTAGCCCATCTTTGGACTTTTCAGTTAATGAGCCAGTGAATTCTCTTTATTGTTTTAGTGAATTAGAAATAGGGTTTCTGCTATTTACAACACAAAGTATCCAAAATTATATAACTGTTTCTTGGAGGGATGTGGGTAAATTATCCTCGCAGTTTTCCCCACCTTTTTCTTGGTCCTGTTTATATCCTGCCATTATTAATTGAACTCAAAGGCTCTAAATGATGATGATTTATATCCTATATATTACTTTTTCTTGTCTATTTTTTAAAACTCCTGGACCTATTTCCGGTGTGTTTATGTGTGCATGTATTCTTTTAATTGAATATTATCCATTGTGTATAAAAATATATGCAATCTCAAAATAATATTGTCATCTTCCCCACTCAACTGGAGTACAAACATAATGCCTTCATCTAATCCAGGACTGAGCTGAGTGGATTTCAGTTTTAGGAAGCTTCAGTCTACCTCTGTCCCAGCTGCCCCCACAGCCCTAGAGTACAGCCCTCCACATACCCTGACTGAGAGCCTGAGCTATTTACTGGGCCCCTCTTCTTGGAAATATCCTGAACTCTATTTTTTCCCTCTCTTTGAAACACGAGACCACAGAAACCTCCACGTTGTTTTCAGCACACTTTTTTTGCTTGACTCCCTAAATTCAACCTTGAGCAGGTTAAGAATTTCATATGTTCCAAAAAGGGAAAAACACGGAGGTTCAGGCTTACTTCCTTGTTCATCTCTTCACTCCAGAAACCTGAGCCCCGGTGTCCTGGCTGCTTCGATGACCCTGTATCCAAGCGTTGCCTGTCCAGCCTCGCATGGTTGCCAAAGCTTTGCTGGCTCCTCTGTCTCTTAGCAAGAGCTCGCCCTAGATCCTCAATCACACACCTAGTACCAAGAATCAGCGCGTTTCCAGGAGAGAGAGGCAAAGCATAGGATGTTGGCCTCTCTCTGTCATCCTGACCTTTTAGGTCTGGCTGCTTCTCTCTAAAGCCTTCAAAGAGTCGTTTATGGTCTTTCATCTGATTTTCTAGTTACTTGCAGTGGGAATGTTTGGTTGATGCCAGCGACTCTCTCACAGTGGGAAGTATAATCGCAAGTCTGAACTTCTCAGAACCCTTCACTTTTTGCTTCATTTATTTTTCCAGCTTTGTCTCTTATTATTCTTAGATTTTAGTGGCGTATCTAAAAGTGGTAGAATATAGCCCAGCCTGTGTGGCTCAGTGATTGAGCATCGACCTATGAGCCAAGAGGTCAGGGTTCGATTCCCAGTCAGGGCACATGCCCAGGTTGCGGGCTTGATACCCAGTGTGGGGCATTCAGGAGACAACCAATCAATGATTATCTCTAATCATTGATGTTCTATCTCTCCCTCTCCCTTCCTCTCAGAAATCAATAAATAAAATAATAAAATAAAATTTATAGAATATAGAACCTTACAATTTTAAAACTAAAAGGAAAAGATTATTTGACTTAAGAAACTCATTTCCCAGATGAGGAAACTGAGGCCACAGAAGACTGGGCGGCTTCTCTCAGACCACATAGCAGAGTTGGTACGAAAGCTCAAGCGCGTTTATTCCTGTGTAGGAGCCAGCAGAGCAAGGTAGAGAGCAGAGCAGAAGGGTCAAGAACAGCATGCATCACATCAAGAAGAAATATTGCAGTTCCTTTTCCCCGTGAATAAGATCTGTTGCTTTCTAACACACACCTCTACTGACACCACACTTGTCTCCTAGCATAAATTATGCTTTCCCCCCAAGTTATTAATTCTAGCTGTCATTTCTGAGCCCAGAGCCAGAGGTAATCACTGTGCTGAAACCCAGGCTGCTTCTTAAACTGAGAATGAGGAAACTTGGTAAACATCTATAAGCCACCCCTTCAACTGTTTCAGTCAAAAGGAAACCTGTGTCTCAATACTGGATAATCAAGCTTGTAGGGCTCTCAGCACAACAGTCATAGTTCATTGTCTAAATGGGACACTTTTTGAGAGTGATAAAAGATGCTGTTAACAATTATGCCAGGGCAGCAGGCATAAACCAACATTGGTCTGGGCACCCTCGTTACCCAATCATTTATCTCTAAATTGCAAACTATTTCTCTAATGTTTTCTTAAGGTTCTAATCACTTTCATGAATAAAAAGAATTTTTGTCAGGAAAAAATGCATTCTTTTAAATCAATAGACTATTTTTAGAGCAGTTTAAGGTTTACAGAAAAAAGAAGAGTAGAAAAAACAGAGAATTTCTATATATCCCCTAACTCCCCCAACTCATTTTCACCTACTACTAACATCTTGCACTAGTGTGGTATGTTTGTTTTACTTGAGACAATATTGATACATTATTATTAACTAAAATCCATAGTTCTTACATTAGGATTCACTTTTTGTAATTGTACATTCTATGAGTTTTTACAAATATATACTAGTAATGCCATGTATCCACCATTACAGTAAGAACAGAATAATTTCATCACCCTAAAAATCCCCTGCTCCCCATCCCTTCTCCTCCCCCTGAGCTCCTGTTTTCCCTGTCTCCATAGTTTTGCTTTTGCTAGAATGTCACATGGTTGAAATCATACATTATATAGCCTTTCAAATTGGCTTCTTTCCCATAATTTGATATTAAAATGTTAATTTTTAAAAAAATTTTAAATTTTCATTATCGCTATTATAGCTTCTGGGTAAGTTAGAATTAAATTGTTGTATCTTTTTATTTCTTCTACCTGGGTTTTGGCTGAGATGTTTGTGATTGAAGAAATGATAACAATAAACAAACAGGATAAAGAAAAACAAAATTAAAAAGGGATACATAATTCACAAACTATAAATATAACAATATATAGCACATAATATATAATGTGGTATATGTAATGCTATACATAAAATAAGTAAAAATTATCAGGATCTTATTGTTTATTTACAACTTCAGGCAGGATTTAAATTCTTTCGCACTATTCTGCACACATTGCCACATATTTTAATTTATAAAATAGAAAAGTGTACATTCAAAAGTGCATACTTTTCTAGATCTAAGGAAAAGAAATATAAAGCATTTTTAAAACACTTTTTCTGTGTTTAAGTTCTTTATATTATTACTTTAAAAATAGCATTACAAAAGTTATATTTCTGAACTTTTGTCAGCTGTGATTAGATGTTTATTGTTTATACCTCACAATGCATGTCACAGTATAACAGCATGGAACCACAAAAGACCCCAAATAGTCAAAGAAATCCTAAGAAAAAAGAACGAAGCTGGAGGTATCACACTACCTGACTTCATATTATACTACAGAGCTACAGTAATCAAAACAGCATGATATTGGCAGAAAAATAGACACACAGATCAATGGGATAGAATTGAGAGCCCAGAAATAAAACTACATGTATATGGGTCGATAATGGTAGACAAAGGATCTAGGCACACACAATGAAGAAAAGAAAGCCTCTTTAATAAATGGTGCTTAGAAAATTGAAAAGCTACATGCAAAAGGATAAAACTAGATTATAGTGTACCCCTTGTACAAAAAATTAATTTAAAATGGATCAAAAACCTTAAAAAAATTACATAGAAGGAAACATAGATATTAAACTTATGGACCTTGGTCATAAGCAAGAATTTACAAATTTGAGCCCAAAGACAAGGGAAATAAAGGCAGAAATAAATGAACAGGACTACATCAAACTAAAAAGCTTCTGCACAACAAAAGAAACTGACAACAAAACAAAAAGTTAATGGATCAAATGATATTTGCAAACAACAGCTTTAACTAATGTTTAGTATCCAAAAGCTGTGGTACATTTACACCATGGAATACTAGGCAACAGTAATAAAGAAAGATCTCTTACCCTTTGAGACAACATGGAGGAACCTGGAGAGTATTATGCCAAGTGAAATAAGCCAGGCAGAAAAAGACAAGTATCACATATGTGGAATCTACTAAACTGATAAACAAAATAGATCCAGAGACACAGAGGCATGGAAGAGACTGTCAAATCTCAGAGTGAAGGCAGCAGAGGGTAGGTGGATGGAGAAATATCAGCCAAAGAACTTGCAGGAATATTTGCATAACTCATGGACACAGATAATAGGGTGGTGAAGGCCTGGGGCAGGTGGCCAGGGCAGGTGAGAAGGGGTCAATGGGGAAAAGGAAACATATGTAATACTTTCAACAATAAAGTTTTTTTTTAAGTATATAAAAACTCAAGAAACAAACAATCCAATTTAAAAATGGTAAGAGGACCTGTACAGACATCTCTCCCAAGAATACATACAAATAGCCAACAGATAGATAAGAGGATGTTCAACTTCACTAACTGTTAGGGAAATGTTAAGAGGGCTATTATCAACAAGACAAGTAGTAAGTATTGGAGAGGTTGTAGAGAAAGGGCACTCCTCATTTACTGCTGGTGGGAAGGTAAATTGGTACAGCAACTATGGAAAACAGTCTGGAAGTTACTCAAAAAATTAAGAATAGAGTTACCATATGACCCAGCAATCCCTCTCCTGGGTATCTATCCTAAAACATGTATTCAGAAAGATATATGCACCCCTATGTTCATTGCAGCATTATTCACAGTGGCCAAGACATGGAGACAACCAAAGAGTTCCTCAACAGAGGATTGGATAAAGAAGCTATGGTACATATACACAATGGATTATTACTCAGCCATATGAAAAGACAAAATACTGCTATTTGAGAAAACATGGATGGACCTTGAGAATATGCAAAATGAAATAAGTCAGAGAAAGCTAAAAAGCAGGTGACTTCACTTACATGTGGGATATAAAACTGAAACTCATGGACACAGATAGCAGTGTGGTGATTCCCCGAGGGGGACAGGGAGTGGTGTGGGTGGAGGGGGCTAATATATGGTAACTAGAGGCCCAGTACATGAAATTTGTGTACAGAGGGAGGGGGGGCGGGGTGTCCCTCAGCCCAGCCTGCACCCTCTCGCAATCTGGGACCTCTTGGGGGATGTGGGATCAGGCCTAAACTGGCAGGCTAACATCCCTCTTGTAATCCAGAACCACTGGCTCCTAAACACTCTCCTGCCTGCCTGATAGCTCCTAACCCCTCTGCCTACCTGCCTGATCGCCCCTAACTGCTCCCTGCCTGCCTGATCACCCCTAACCACACACCTGCCTGCTTGATCGCCCCTAAATGCCTCTGCCTTGGCCTCCAAAGCCATAGCTTCATCAGGAAGGTCGTCCGGAAGGATGTACGGAATGACATACGGAAGGTCATTTGGCTGTCTGGCCTAATTAGCATACTATGCTTTTATTATTATAGACTAGAGGCCCGGTGCACAAAAATTTGTGCATTCAGGGGAAAGGAGCGGTCCCTCAGCCTGGCCTGTGCCCTCTCGCAGTCTGGGACCCCTTGGCAGACAACACCCTTATGGCTTAGGCCTGCTCCTGGGTGGCAGAGGGCAGG
>NW_006297754.1:936285-946064 GCF_000327345.1 Myotis davidii
CAGTGAATTTGCATATCTCGCTGATTAGCCAATGAAAAGGGTAGCGGTCATACGCCAATTACCATGTTTCTCTTTTATTAGCTTAGATGGAAGAAGGTTTGACTTTGGTTGTGGGCACATGCTGCAATATACAGACCTTGTATCATAGAGATGTACACTTAAAACCTGTATGATCCTATTAACCAATGTCACTCCAACAAACTTAATAAAAAAATACAAATAAGAAAGTTAAAGTAACTTAAAATTATAATTACACTTTGCAGCAATTCAGATATAAGGTGCGGACCAAAATAAGAGTTATAGTAGTAAAAACTAAAAAACAATAAAATAGGATTGAACAAGAATTATTAAAGAATAAATTTAGTACCACATTCACTTGCTCCTACCTTATTGTTTTCACATCTCCCCTCCCACTGCTTTGTTCTGGCACCCCCTCGGGCAATGACCTCAAAAATAGGCATATGAACCCCAGAGGCTACTCTGATGATTCCTTGGGGTGTGGGGAGAAAATACTAGATTGTTCTATTTTTCACCTAAAAGTTAAAAGATTGAGCTTTACTTTTATGTAATATACTAGAGGCCCAGTGCATGAAATTTGTGCATGGGGGTGGAGGGTCCCTGAGCACCACCTGCACCCTCTGCAATTCAGGATCCCTACATCTTTTTTTTTTATCTAGCTAACCTCTTCACATTAAAAAAAATTAACTGAAAGACCACTACTCTAGGAAATCCTCTTTGAACAAATCTCTTTACAATCTGTATTAAGTATTTTCATAGTATATCATTCTTTTTCTTTAACAGCAACTTAGAGCAGATGCAATGTGCTCCTCATTCTTGCATCTGAATTTTTTCTTCTTGCTCTTGTAATATCAAAGCTTATCCAATTTACATTTGCCCTTTAAGGGCTTATAGTTGGTTCCATTTCTAGTTGGCTCCTTGCTTTTTTTAAGCAATAAATTTGGGTTGTGATAGTAAGCCTAACTTGTAATCAAGCCTGTAGGTCTCCCTATCTGAATATTTCTATAATACCTATCACTTTAGCATACCAGAGATTGTGTTCATTTATAGAAAAATAACAATAAATGTCACCTGATCATTTGCTCTTCTAGTAATATTTTATAGCAAGATGTATTATTCTAGTAATTTAACTATTACAAAACTGAGTCGTGCAGAAATAAAATCACATTGAACAATAAAGAATGACTCAAATAGCAAAGCATAGTACTTAGGGCCTCCCTTGTCCTGTGCCTCAGATATCACAGCATAGTACACAGTTCACATGGAACTCAGTTTCCTTTAAAATAGGAAGGGATCCCATACTCATGAAGCAGCTACTTCCACACATATTTTTTTTTTATTTAATTCACAGCACATACTCTTTGTACTAATTGTTGCAAAATCATCCTACCAATTGCCTCTATTCCTCTCTGTATTGGTGCCTTACATTCTGATGTCATTACTGCACTTTTATCAGCCACTCGCTCTAATAAGATTGTGAATTATTTAAGAGATCGTGACTTGAGCTTGTGTATTCCCTGTCATGTTGCCTAGATAAATACTCAAATGCCACCCAGTCCAAATGACTGTGATGAGAGAGGCCCACCGTTGCTGGAGACCTCTGATTTTTATTTAAGGGGCCTCACTTGTTCTGCGCCTTTACAGAGGGGTGAGTAGTGGCTGAGGGAATTTGAGGAAACCCAGACAGAGTTCTCCTCCCAAAAGATTTTCCTAAGTTGGCGCCTGGGACCGCCAGGCATTTGTCCAATTAAAACCTGGACACACAGCAATAACAAAGACACTGGTCTCCTAATGCTAATGCCTAGGGATCAAAACCCAGCCTGCAGGAACTCACCCCCGCAGTCAGGACCAGGCTACTGGGTGGACCTGGGTTGGTGCTCTTAACTCTGGGAGAGGGAGACTTCCCGTGGCTACAGGCTAGAGGTCCCGGACTCCGCGCCACCCACCTGAACAGGTCCATAGTGCAGGCTGGTCAGCAGAGCAGCTTCTTCGCCTGGGATCGCAGGGAGGCCTGGCCTGGCCTGTTCACCCTGTGATTGTGGGGAGGCCTGGCCTGGCCTGTTTGCCCCGTGATGAGCACTGGGCTGGGGACCATGGACCCGAGCTGCTGCTTGGCACTGGTGCACGCGCAAGTGGCCACAGGGCGGGAGCATCCACTTGGCACCTGTGCCCGTAGGCCCAGAGTGGCCAGGGGCATTCTGGGACCGCAGCTACTCAGGGCCTATGTGCGGGCCTACAGGCTAGGATGGGGGGGGGGGGGGGCAAATTTTTTGACTCAAGGGCCACAATGGGTTCTTAAACTGGACCGGAGGGCCGGAACAAAAGCATGGATGGAGTGTTTGTGTGAACTAATATAAATTCAAAGTAAACATCATTACATAAAAGGGTACGGTCTTTTTTTTCAATAGTTTTATTCATTTCAAATGGGCCGGATCCAGCCTACGGACCGTAGTTTGCCCACAGCTGGGCTAGGAGCAGCCTTGGTCCCGAGGATGTTCCCAGGACCCAGGCCACTTGGTGCCTGCGTATGCAAATTAACCCACCATCTTTGTCATGTTAATTTGCATACTCTCCTGATTGACTGGTGGGCATAGCAGAGGGACGGTCAATTTACATGTTTCACTTTTATTATATAGGATGAATGTATTCTGTATCCTTTCTTGGTCTGCATATTAGATGTTCAAATGTTACACCAGATTGGCAAAGGGATCTTACAGAAAGTGAGAATGCTATAACATGATTGGTTGACATTATTTTACTAACGTTTTTATCTTCTTTTAACTTATCCTAAGCCCCTCATTTCTTAGCAAGTGGGTTTCCATATTATATTATCTCACTTTAACAAAATTAGCTTTTACCACATGACACAGGGCTTATAAGAATTATTGCAAACAAACAAATCTACATAAATTACGGTTAACCCTAAAAATGCAAATGCAAGCAAGCCTCAAGCAAATGGAAGGATAAAACATTTCATATTTTTAGAGCCAGGTCTTTGTCAATTGCATTATGATGTGTAAACAATGAATATCTGTTGTATCTGACAAAAATTCAGAAAGTTATAAAGGCTTTCTGAAATTAGGAAATACACCCCTATCTTTCAAAAGTGTATGTTATGCCTTGAGATGATAGTTAGAGTAGAAAATAGCAAGACAGAAAAATTGGGTTTTTTTCAACATTATGGCATCTTTTATTATTTCTGTTTTTGTGTATGTATGTATGTGTGATTCATGTAGTATATAAATACAATAGCCTACATAAACAAACAAGTTTGAGGATATGTAGATTCAAGATTTTTATTCTAATGTGGTATGATCAAAAGTTTTTCAATACAATTATACTTACTGGTCGTCCTGCCTTATGTTCTTCCAACTCATTTTCCAAGTGCAAATAGATTTGCTTTTTCTAAAACTTTAAAAATGAATTGTCTGTGGACAGCCCATCATATGTCAGACAATGTGATCATGGGTTCTCAACAAACATTTACTGCACAGAGAAATGGCTAAATAGAGAAATAAATGGGACAGAGAGGGAGTGTGAGAGGTAAAGAGATGAATTTTGGTAATTTGCATATTGGTTCTAACAGTGGGTTTCAATGATAAGAGAGTAGAGAAAAATTAAACAAATGTTTATTTTTTTATCCATTTAAAATTGAGGCATTATTTTGGTTAAGATTGCTGATTTGGAGTAAGAGCGGAAATCAAGCCGAAACCGGTTTGGCTCAGTGGATAGAGCATCGGCTTGTGGACTGAAAGGTCCCAGGTTCGATTCCGGTCAAGGGCATGTACCTAGGTTGCAGACACATCCCCAGTAGGAGATGTGCAGGAGGCAGCTGATCGATGTTTCTCTCTCATCGGTGTTTCTAACTCTCTATCTCTCTCTCTTCCTCTCTGTAAAAAATCAATAAAATATATATTAAAAAAAAGAGCGGAAATCAATAAAGCAGTCAAAGAGCATGCATCTGGAATCCACTGTACAGATGTGAACCCAAAGCACAAAGGAATAAAGATTTAAAGTAGAGCTTTAAAATATATACTGTTCTTCTTACATTTCTATATTTTTTTTCCTCCTATTCTCCAAACAAAATGGTTAGGCTGACTCTTATAACAATAATGCATATTTCTTACCATTTAATTCACTGTTTCTCCTGCTTTTGCCTGCCAATTCATCTATTATTCATTCAATCAATAGGGGTTTAAGAAAAAAGGAAAACAAACACCATTTCTCCTCTTGCTGAGCTTAAAATCCTATGGTTTAGATGATAGTCATTAAATTTTATTAAAACCCCGTGTGGTAACTGTCTTGATCATGAAAGGGCATCTTCCTTAAATATTCACAACCATGCCAATGGAATCTTTATTCAGCAGTTATATATTATTTCCTTTAATCTGTTGATGTTCACTGAGCCATTGACTCAACAGCTATTGATTGAGCACTTGTTATGTGCCTACACAGCTTCGCACTAAAGACACAGAGGAAGGAAGCCTCGGCCTCTTCAGCTCTATCTTCTGGTGGGGAAGGCAGACAAAACTTTTGTCAGGAACCTGAAGGCAAGATTGGGAAGTTAACACTCTTGCCATTCCTCTAAGTTTATTTTCTCCTCTGCTTTTGATTAACATATCTCCTAAGCATATTCTGCTTTTTGGCTTTTCCCATTTCCTGCCAATTAACTATTCAATGATTCACTGATAACAGTTCTAACTCTTCCTAATACATATTTTATTTTTAGTAAAGTCTCATAAGTAATAAAACCTACAAAAAGTGGAAATTAAGGAACTATTTCCTGACCTGCGGGATATTTTAACATATTTGGTTTTGTAAGAATTACTTTTGCAGAGCAGTTCACAAAATGTTGGGGGCATGCTGGCCATTTGCTTCTAAGAAAATAACCCATTGTGTGATAGAGTTTGGCAGGTTATCAAGGAATCTTTAAAATATGGCTGTCATGCATTTATCTGGTTCTCAATTTTTTAATTTAATTAATTATGAGGAAAATCACTTAGTCTTAGACATTCTATGTCCTAATCTATCTGAAAACACAGCATACACTTTTGACTATTTATATCTCTACCATTTGACACTTTTAGGGTTTTACATAAAGTCCAACACTTTGACACATGGGAAAAGGAAACTGGACGGTTTCTACATCTGTTCATGTAACATTGGAAAACCATTGGCATCTTAGTATCACAATATATCTAAAATAGGAAAACACCACTCACTCTCGGTATTCTTCATATTGCTCAGCTTGAAATCCCAGCCCTATGGCTTACTAGCAATGTGATTTCGGCATGTCACTTTCCTCAACTTCCTCATTGCAATATGAGGCGAATGAGAGTATCCACCCATAATTATTGAATGAACCAGTGCATGTGAAGTCTGTGAAAAGTCCCTGTTACACAGAAGTGCTATGGAAATACAGAACATGTGAGCCATGAGGACAAGAGCCTTTATTTGTATTTTTTTTTCATTGATATGGCTTTAATGCCTACAGCAGTGCCTGGCACAGAGTAGACGTTTAATAAATATTTGTTGAATAAATGAATGGCACACATAACACAATTAGACATCTGAACATATTTATCTAATATATGGAATTATAAAATGAATTGTGGTTCTGTCTCTCAGATCAAAATGAAGGCTGTGCTATCTATATCTGGGTGACAGCTGAGGGTTCCCAAGGCAGAGAGGAACACAGAGCAGAAAGAAAAGTGTGAGGACTAAAGGGAGGCATTGAATTTCTTTCCTCCCAAGTTCTCTCAGAATAACAGTAAGACAAATACCTCAGGACACTGAGAAGTAGGGAAAGTGGGAGAATAGACCCCACGGTCAGCCAATGCCTGTTTTAGGCAATGACTTAAACCAGAGCAGGGTCAGCACATGGAGGGAGAAAGTGAGTGGAAAGGACTCCAGGTTTTCCCAAGGCAGGAAGTGTGTGTCAAGGAAGCCTTGACGGCAAGAGTGGCCCGAGTAAATCATGGTGAAGGACATCAGAATTGTAGAGCTGCTCCACCCTCCCTCTGAACACCAGGCTTCCCCACCCACCAGAACCTCACTCCCAGCACCTGACGGGGGGGTTGGTTTTCTTTGGTGAATTCAAAACCTTTCTGTGTTCTACCACCCCCTCTGCACAATGAAATTCCGCCTGCTCTGCACCGTATCACACTGAGATTTTCCTCAGCTTTCTGCTCCATTCAGATAATCTAACAAACCATCCAGGATAAAATAGACATGAGTGATAACAAGTTTTTGTTGATGACAAAGGAATCAATCTCTGCTGAGTTGGCTTATGTCAGTGATGAAAGGCTGGGGTGAGGGTTGAACATGGAGGAGGCCCTTCATATCAAGGGAGTCCTTCCTAGGTTCTCAAAACACCCTGTGTTGGTAATAATTCAGATCCCTTAGATCAGAGGAGCCTGCATCTAGGCTATGATCAAATCGAGAGAAAAGGGGGAAAATGAAACGGAGCAGTCAGAATGCAACCTAGAAAACAGTTCGGAGGAGGCTTGCTAAGGAAAAGAGAATAAAACACATATTTAAAGCAGACAGATCAGGAATATAGTGCACCATCTAAAACTGTTTACCTTCCAATTAGAAAAAGGGGTAAAATAAACCACTACATCATTTTTCTGGTCAAACTTTATAAGGAATATCACAATTATGAGTTAGCACTCTTGGTTGCATTTGTATTCCTGAGAGAAAAGACAGCTAAATTGCTTGCTGCGACACCTAATCCTAAGAGCAAACATTGTTGCTGAGATGCTCTCATGACTTCATCCCACAGTGCAGAATGGATTAGGCACACTGGCCAGGAAACAAGCTCACTGCCTAGGGCAGGACTCTAGCTCAAAGACAATAAGGCCCAGTAGATGGGAGGATCGCCACAACCAGATACTACAAAGGTCAGGCTCACAAGAGACCATTTCTAAACCTCACAAGAACCATGTAAAGTATTATTATCCCCACTTTTCTTTTTTTAATTTAATTTTATTGTTTAAAGTATTACAAATAGTAGTACATATGTCTCCCTTTTTTTCCCCATTGACCTTCCTCCGGCCTCCCCTACTCCCCTGGCACATGCCCTCACCCCACCCCTCCAGTGTCTTGTGTCCATTGGTTATGCTTCTATGCATGCATTAGCCCCACTTTTCAGAGGAAGAAGCAGTGGCTCAAAAAGTTATCCTTCTACTAATTGAACCCATAGGTGCTACCTCAGTGCACAGTCACACAATGATATGAGGTAGGGTCATAACATCCCTGCTACCTAATTCAGAGAGATGTGAAAATAAAGCAGGTCAAAATAATACAGGTACAAATACTTGGGAAATAAAACTGTACCCATGAGAAGCATTTTTATGTACACACTTTTCTTGGATGGGAATAGACATTAAAATCTTGGCCATGTACAAAATTGTTCTTAATTTAGGAAGTTGTTCAGCCCTGTTTTTAGCCCCAGGATTCTCCGCTTCCTATGTATAAAGAGGCAAATGAAATATAGTCATGCAAGAGGCTATTTCTTTAATTTTCTGGATTGTCACATTCATTCAGCATGAAATTTTCTACAGAAAGTCAATTTTGGAAAGTTCCAAACTTAATTAGATCTTGCAGTTTTGTGATCTTCATTGTAATTATCAAATACTGAGGAGCTAATAAAGGCTCAACCTCCGGGCTGCAGAATAACCTAATCTATTCATACCTCAGTGACACCCTGAATTAGAATCATGGGCTGATGAACTCCAGTGCACCAGCCAACCAACCTTACTCAGCAAATGTCTATACAAACTGAGCCTTGATCAGACCAAGATGAATACATGATATGTAAAATAATCCAATAAAGTTTATCAGTAATATGTGGACAATTCAGCTGAGACGTACACTGATTTAGCAAGTCTAATTAAGAGCATTTCTATGATAAACTGAAACCCTATCTCCTGCTACGCAATTATTCATTTGAGTCTATTGTTACTAGAACAATGAGCGGTGAGCATCTTCCTTATGAGTGATCCTTCTTCCTGAAACTTGCGATCTAACCAAGTAATACATATCACCCTTTTAATATTCCAAAGGATGTTCCAATACCCAGGTCTCTTTCATATAGATTTTCTTTGAGACAGAGTGATAAATTTTGGATCATTTGTGGGGTTTTTTTGTGTGTCTTGTTGAGTTTTTTAAGATTGCTGCAGATCATTTTCAGAGTTATTTACATAACTTTTGGGAAGTAAGCTGTATGTTATAAATAAATTTTACCACAACAGAGTCATGATCTTAACAGTACTAGAAACCTCATTAACTCCTTCAATTCCTTAGCATCTTCATTTAGTATCACCTCTGCAATTGTCTCCCAGATTTAATGTTTAGGAGCCAAAGGGGTAAACCGAATATTGCACAGGAAAAAATTCTAATTTAACTAAATGCATTGATTTACATTGATGAAAACTTCGATTCCAATGTTTTGGGAAACTTTGAAGATAGAGGCTGGTGTGGGGGGAAAACAGCATACAATCTTTTCAAATTTTTACCTTTTTTCTTTTAAGATATATATTTTACATTTGGAAAGTCCCTTGAATAAGTCATTGAGTTATGCATGTGATGAATGTTTCTGTTTAACTGAATTACTTTTAATGAAAATGCACAAAAAAGTTCATGTCAGGACAAACTCCTTAATATTTTATCCCTTTGAGGGTTAAGTAGTAGGAAGAGGCTAGACATTCTTAGAAGAAAACATCACAGCATTTTCTTTGTCTATATATGGATAGAGAAAGTATGGTGCCTAAAGTGTTGTTTGATTCTATGCAACTGGTATGGCTGATTTTGTGCTGCATGTATATGGCTGTCTGTCTGTTTGTTGGAAGCATTCCTTTTAGTTGGCAGAATTATTGGAGAGTTGCTTGGAGGAGGTAAAGAGAGGAGGAAATAGTGAAAGTGCTTTGTGAGAATCTTTTCCAGCTGCTGAACATAAGCAATAAGGCTTTGGGGTCCAAGCAACAAAGTGTGCCTCAGATCCAGGTAGAAGACTGTTCTCCCGTCTCCAAAGGAAATTTAGCTGTATGCAGCATTTTGAGAGGGGGAGCTTTGAAAGAGGAATAAAGCCTCCTTGTCATGGACACCAGTGACCTCATGAATGCTATATCAGGAATGGCACCAATGCTTCTTCTGCTGGCTTTGAGAGAAGATGACTTTGGCCAAGAGCAGATTTAGTAATAGCAGAAGAACATGAAAGATCCCTAAGCTGACAGTCAACTTGTGAGCAAATATGAAGGGCCAATATGGGAACTCACCTAAATAAATCGGGGCCATTTGGTTGGTAGGAGGTGCTGAAATCAGGCAATAGGTCTACTTGGGTCTTCAAGTGATTGGAAATGGGCACTGCAAGTTAGTTGTCATCTTAATGTATAATCATAGGCTGGTTTCATCATGATTCCTAACCAGATTTTCTAGCCAGTCTTTACACATTTTTACTTGAGGGAATTCTAAAAGAAAGCTAATCTATTAGACCAACACCTTTTTTTTTTTTTTAATCTAGCATCAGTTTTTCACAAAACATGACTTTCAAGATATTGTTTAAATGCTTCTCAGACAATGTATGTGGTTTTTATTCATTCAAAGGTGTTTCACACTTATTATGAATAGGCCAAGAAATCATTGTTTTGTTGTATTCAGAAGAACAGATTGGCTTGCAACTTCTTGAAATGAACTTAGATTTTGCACCCTTGCTAGAAAGAATGTTCTTCCTTTTCTTCTATTTATTTCCAAACCTATTC
>NW_006297754.1:946457-955294 GCF_000327345.1 Myotis davidii
ATGGCATTGTGCCAGGTACTCACTTATGTTTTTGGATTGTGAGTTTTCTTGTTGTGTGTCTGATTTTCTCTTCTTCAACTAGATGGTAACCATCAGGAAAGAGACAACATTTGACATGTCTTTGATCACTGCCTTAGTGCCTCATTTCTTGGACACAGCAGGCATTCAACAAATGTATCATGGATTTAACTCAGATTTCAGTCTTTAATAAAAGAAAATGGCAGTTGAATTATACTTTAATAAGGGCTGGAAGACAATACTATCATTAATAGTGCCTCTTGTGTGTTCAGATCTTTTCATAAGTGATCTCTAGTCCTTATAACAGTCTCTGAGATAAAATGTCAGTATCCCTAATGTGTCTGTGAGGGTAGGAGTACTGTGAGAAAAGACATTACCTTGGGTTTCTCTGCTGGTAAGTTGCAGAACTGTCTCTGACATCTAGACTTGGGCGATTCTTAAGAAACAAGAGGGTGATTCTCAACTCGGGAGAGCTTCTGCCTCTGCAGGTGTCACCTTGGCAGTTCCTTTACAGAGGAGCCGAGGGAAATACATCTTAATATCATTCACAACAGTATTTGTCCTGCTCTTTCTGTTTCTTTGCCTTTTTGTGTTACCTTAGGTGAAATCCCAGTGAGCTGGTTCCTTTTTAGAAAATCAAAAGCCACTAAACAATAAATATCACACTCATGCTATAAACTAAAAACTGATTAAAAGAAAAAATTTTAATGAAAAAACTTTTATTTAATCAGTGAATATATGCTAAGTAATGGAGTGTTTTCTCTATAGCTTTAGTGTAAATTTATTCATGACTATGCATACATATCAAAATACTTTATCTAGGTTATGGTTAAATTTGTTGTAATTGCTTTGAAATTGCAAAAACATAGGAAACCATTTTATATAATAAAGATATATACATTGAAAAGAAATGAAACACCAGCTTGATTTTCAACCTAGCTGCTTTTTGTCATATATGATAATATAGCAACAAGAGGGAGATTAAACGTAGTAAGAATTTTACTAAGCAAAATAATTTGCCATTACTTAATGATATTTATAGTGCAGCATTTGTAATTACATATCATTATTTTAGCGTATTTCTTTACAAATGGAGACTTTTCAAATGATTTCTCTGTCTGTTGCCAACACCTGCAGAAAGCTTGGCCATAAGATCTTCAATGTCTGAAAAGATCCAAGAGGAGATTGGCTATATCAAGAATAAGCTCAGTGAGAGGAACAGGGAAGTGATCTGTAGTCTCAATCACAGCATCTAATACCCACCTCCCTGCCAGTAGCGATTCATCAGTAGCTATTTATTGTCATAGTGATTCACTATTCCTAATGTCCTGGTATGTTAAAGATGAAAAATTAAAGCTGGTTATTACTAATATGTCACTGGGGACATGTGTAGCCAGATGGGAGATATGGATAGTAGCATCCAGGTTACAGAGAGTCCTTCTGATTTGAAGCAGGTCAATACAATGCCCTTAGTCTACTCCTAAGCGGGAATTGGCAAAGAGTAACAGGACACCAAGCCCAGGATGAGAGAACTCAGGCAGGATCAGTTCCCAGTTGTTTGTTTCTCAGGAAACAAAGGTTTTAGAAGAAAGACTGAGGATCAGAGGCTTTCATCACAGACTCAGGAAAACATTTAATCCCAATTCCCCAGATGTTGGAAAGGGCCTTGTAATATATTTTTGGACTTAGTAGTAGAGAACTAGATATAACTGATTCTGTAAATTGGGAATACTGAGAAGGGCTAGAAAAGGCAGAAGCTTAGGGGTAAACAATATAAAGACTTGATTATGAATCATTACTGAGACAACACAAAATCTCTGAGCAGTAATATATTGTTGTAAAAATGTGTGATAGGCAAGAAAATAATGCCTGTTGCCACTGCTTCTTTGCAAAATTTCCTGGAGGTCTCAGGTAATGCAAAAAGTTGAGGGAAAATAGAAATAATTATTAGGATTCAAAGGAAAGAGGTTATTATTTATAAATAATATGATTTTATAATAGGAAATCAGAGATAATCTAGAGATAAATGATTGGAATCAACGAGATAATTCAACAATGATACTATATGCAAGATAAATGCACATAGAACAATTGTGCTCCTGAATTTCAGCAAAGCCAAATGAGAAAATAACATTAGGAAGTATTTCACTTACAAGAGAAATAGTAACCATTAATTATGTAGGGGGGGAAATTTTAACAAAAAACATGTATGGAGAAAATGAGAAACTTATATAAAAGGTCAAGAAGATAGACCTAAATAAATGGAACTATTTACATATACTATCATAAACATGTCTTTCAATTCCAAATTAACCTCAAAATTCAACCAAAAATTTCAAAATAAGGTTCCATGGTTCCTGAAGGGCACAGAAAAGCCAAGGTTGAAGAAGAGTAAGATTAGAGACAGTTGAGGCCTCACTCTGCCATATGTAAAGACTTACCATAAAACTGCAGTGAACAAGGGGTGTGGGCACAGAAGTACTGGTAGACAGGCCAACAGCACAGAAATTGAACCAAAAGAAACTTTACCATGTTGAACTGTGCTCCCCACCCAAATCCATGTCCACCCAGAACCTCGGAATGTAAACTAATCTAGAAATAGTTAGCAAATGGAAATAGTTAAGATGAGGTCATACTAGAGTAGACTGGGCCCTAATCCAATTACTGGTGCCCCATCCGAAGGCCATGTGAGGACCAGAGACATTAGGGGGAGAGTGTGACGATGGAGGCAGAGATTGTAATCATGCATCTATACGACTCTAATCTCTGGGGGACCACCAAGGGCCCACCAAGATTGCTGGAAGCCACCAGAACTTAGGAGGAGACAGAAATATCCTTTGGAGAACTTTCAGAGAGAGCATGACCCTGCCAATACCTTGACTTTGGACTTCTCACGCCCAGAACTGAGACAATACATTTCTGGTGTTTTAAGCCACACAGTTTGTGGTAGTTGGTATTAGCAGCCCAGAAAAGGAATATACCAACCAACACGTATATTAGAGATTTATACAGGGCTGCCACGTTGTACAGCTCCAGGGATACCAAGCCAAGAGGAGATGAGCTATATCAAGAATAAGCTTAATGAGGGGAACAGGGAAGTGAGCTGTAGCTTCAATTTACATTATATTCTATGTGCCCCAAAGTTGTGCCATTCACACAGAATATGATGTGAATGATGCCCCCCTGAACCTGTGCAGAGCAGTAGCCCTCTTTATGCAGGAGAGAGATGGCAGTACAAATTAATATGAAAAGGTTAACTTTTCAATGAAGCTTGCTGGAACACTGGAACAGAGGACGAATTATGTGGAAAAAGATAAAGTTAGAACCTGATTTTACTCTATGAAAAATCATTTTAGATAAATTGATGGCCTAGATAAGGAAAGACAAAAATTTAAATTTTAAAAGAAAATATTAAAATAGCTTTATAACCTTGGGTTTGAGAATTATTTCCTAAGCAAAACACAAAAGACCTAAAACATTGTTTTGATATGTTTGACTATATTAAAACTAAAATTTTCTGTAGGACAAACATCATGAACAAAGTGAAAATGCAAGCAACAGAACAGGAGATATTTGCATATGTATTCCCTATAAAAGATTAATATCCAAAATATTTAAAGAACTCCTATAAATCAATAAGAAAAAGATAAATAATTCAGAAAATAATAAAATATACCAATTGGTAAGACACATAGGAGGAAAGATACCATATTTATGAAAATATGTTAAATCTTGCCTGTGTGCTCAGTGGTTGAGTATCAATCAAGGAACCAAAAGGTCATGGTTTAATTCCATGTCAGGGCACATGCCTGGGTTGCAGTCTCCATCCTCAGTGGGGAGCGTGCAGGAGGCAGCCAATCAGTGATGTTTCTCTCTTATCAATGTTTCTATCTCTCTATCCCTCTCCCTCCCTCTCTTTCTAAAAATCAATAAAAAGTCTAAGAAAAGATGTTAAACCTTTTCTATGTTTAAAGAAACACATTTAAATACATGAAATTCTATTCCACGTCCTAGAGATTAGGAACAATTAAGAAGCCTGATAATACTGATTATGTACTAGAATATGGGCACATGGGGATTCTCATACATTGCTAGTAGTGCTATTAACATCAATACAACATTCTGTAGGGCTATTGGCAATACCTGGTAAAGTTAAAGTAAAGACGTGCACCTCTATGATCCAGCAAATTGACTTTAAGGCATCTGTCCTAGAAGAACTTAAACAAGGACATAAGGAATCATGTAAATTATTTACTACTGGTAATAGGAAAATACTGTAAACAATTTAAATGGCCATCAATAAAGGAGTGGATAAATCGCTGCATATTTATAAATTAATTATTTATGTATTATATACTTATATAATTGTTGTATGCTTATAAATGAACTGGAATTACATTTACATGGAAAAATATCTAAATAATAATGTTGACTTTCTTAAAAGGATGCAGTAACGCATAAATACTGTATAACAACAACATGTAAAATTTTAAGTATCAATATATTATACTAAACATTGCAAAAACATGATTCTTTTGGATAAATGCATATGTTTTGATGATATAACAATGGACTAGAAGGATACATGCTAATTTGGGATAATGTTCATTTATTAGTAAAGTGATCAAAACTTGAGATAAAGTGCCTTTCATCAAATATATTATATTTTTATTATTTTTTTTTAAATCCAAAGGAAATATTGTAAAATGCTAACATATATAAACTCTGGTTTGGGGCAGAACACAGATATTTGATATACTATTTCCTAATCTTTTAGAATGCTTGAAATATTTGGTAGACAAAGAAGAAGAGGAAAAGGGAGAGGAGGGGAGAGAAGGGAGGAAGACAGACATGGTCTTTGGACGCCGGCAGCCCTGCACGCTAACCATGGCAGGCAGTGCGTTTTAGTAGAAGGAGCTTGGCTATAGGCTTGCGTTGACTTAATTTTAGCTTCTTTCAACATGGGTAAGTTAACTGTTCTAGGACGTTGTTTACCCATCTATAAAACAGATCGATTAAAATTCAACTGAAAGTGTTCATTGTAGACAAAGTAGCGAGACATGTAAAATGCTCAATGTGGTGCCCACCAGGTACACACTGAGGCTCCATGAATGGTGCAGCCCTCTCTCCTCCTTTAAGCAGTGAGAACAATAAAGTCTGAGTAGAAAGTATATCATCTGAACTCACTGGATAGAATTGAATTCCTCTTCCTGATGCAGTCATTTTGTTTTCCATCTCAGTAAAAGTCATTTTGAAAAAAGATTAAATGCCCTTGGCATGAGCGAATATGCAGGCCATAGAGAAAATTGTAGGGCTTCCATTTCCACCAGAGCATCCATTAAAAAGGCAGGTGGGAAAGTTCCCGTGGCTCTGCATTTAAGCTCAAGCCACTAATTTAAGGAGATCATGGAACAAGCCCTTCACCCTTGGCTGTTAATGACCTTACTTTGAGGCACTGAATGGAACACGCAGTAGGGTCAATTGCAGACTCAATGACAAGAATTAAAGTGCAAAGCTCCCTAATGAGATCTGCTTATTCCTTGTGGTTCAAGGAACACTGTGGTTAATGGTTTACAGCCTGCAGGGTCAATTCCTTTGCAGAAACACAGTTAACGTAGGCATTCCCTGGGCCCTATAAACAACACTGTCTTAGTAGGAAGCTTGACCCTCCTTTTATCAAACCAGGAAATTCTTGGAATGCAGCCACTGTCTGATGTTTATGGTTCCATAAGCATTTTACTTGAAAAGTCCTTAATTCTGGAAAATGGCCAGTGGTCAGTTGGTAATGTACAAGTTATTAAAAAAAAGTCACCCTTTTAGAAGGAGAGAGAGGACAAAGGGAAAAACATGTAAAACCAAAATGTGACAAGTGTGACATCATCCTATAGCGTAAATGAAAATGTGTGTTTAATACATACATTGCATACATATCAAAGCCCTGTATTTGTAATTGTATATACAGAAGCTAAAATAATAAAACAAATACTTTAAAACCTAGAGAAAATTTATCTTTTGTCTGATAGAAAATTGTAGCATGTAGTATTTCTCAAAATAGTGAAATAAAGTGATCTGAACTCACATAGACTTCTGCCCATTATAAACTTGCTTACTTGGGCTCTTTGGGCTGAAAGGAACCCTGAAAGGCTCTTTCATCCTTTTCTCTCTTCGCTGCACTAAAATGAATCTCCAGGGCAACCCAGACATTTGTTTACATTATTATTTTAAAAATGAAAAAAATTGATTTTTAAAACTTCTTTGGACATACATATCTCCATGTCTAAAAAAATAATTCTCCATTTGAAATCCATTACCTTCCTTTCTAAAGCATTTTAACCTACGCATAGAGAATTATATAAGATATCTAATAACTGAATCAGGGGCAGTGGTTTCATACATTTTCCAAACGTCCTGTCTCCAAGGTAACCTGTTTCCTCCTGACAGGCTGGAGGGGCTGGAGAGGTGAGAAGATGGAAACATGATGAAGTCGCATCCAGGGATGAGGTGGCTCCTGGCTGATGGATCAATTCTGACAAGAATAAAACAATTCATAGAAATCAATGTCACCAACCCGCAGGTGCCTCTCAGAATTGCTGCCACACTAGACATGAGTTGCAAACACTGCACTGTTTCTCCCAGTAACATTAGCATCCAACACACAGACTAGAAACTACCCATTAAACCTCAATATCATAATAAAAAAAATCACCTAGAGAGCCTCAGCAGGTTAGCCTGGTCTACAACATCTGGGCAGGTGATAGAAAAATTGGAGGCCCCTTATTGGAAATAGCTGATACCTTACTAGGGGTGTTTGAGATTATTCAAGGGAGTGATGGATTCGCCTTTCCAGAGTATTTGAAAATATCCCACCTGCCTACGCAGGGACACCTTTACTTGGGAAGTGGCCCAAGTTTGAACAGAACTGACTGGTTATTACAGGCCCATTCGGGATGGAATTAACCCTAAACTTGGCCCAATCTTGAGCATTCTGCATTTGCCGTGGGTTAGAAGTCATCAGGCAAGGTTTCTGACTGCCTGGTGTTTGTAATAGAATGTAACTCAATGCTCTGCCCAAAAGAACCCAGAAATTAATGAATTTACACATGTTGGCTCTTTTTCTTTTCTTGCTTTCTTTTTTTTTTGTAATCCTCACATGAAGATATGTTTTAATTGATTTTTGGAGAGAGAGGAAGGGAACGAGAAACATCAATGTGAGAAAGAATGAGAAACATCTATCAGTTGCCTCTCCTTTGAACCCTGACCACCCTGGCTGAAACCTAGGTTTGAGCCCTGACAAAGAATTGAACCTGCAACATTTTAATATTGGGGATGATGCTCCAATGAACTGAGCCACATGACCAGGACCACATGTTGGCCCTTTCTTGCTTCAAGTCAGCTTTCACTCCTTACTAATCTAGTGCCTTACTCCTACTTCCACTACCACCAGCAACATGAAGACACGGTGCTCCTGGTCTGAGAGAGCTGGGGCGTCCTGGAGACACCTGGCCTACAAAGGCAGAACACTCAACACCAGTTCATGTTTCCTGAGTAGTCACCACAGGATGGGCACTAGACAGCATGTCAATACTTAGGTATCACAAAATCTTAATGAGGGAGTATTATCATTAGTTCCATTTTAAGGAGAAGGAAACTGAGACTTGAGAAACTAGCTTATTCAAGGATATGCAGTGAATAAGGGGTAGAACTTAAAATCCAACCTTGCGAGTATTACCTCAAAGTTCATGCTCTCCATTCCATATGCTACTGACTGACTTTAATAAGACTTTGCCATTATCTAAATGTAGAATCTTGGACCCCTCAAAGTCTACCTGAATTTCAGCCTTCTGAAATAAGATAATTATTTTTTTCTTTTTTCAGAAGGTTTTACTACATCTCTGAGAGGCACCAGTGCTACTTAGTGAAATATAAAAGTGAAAAAAAGAGGGAGAGGAAATGGTAGAAAGACTTAAGAAGGAAAAATGACACAGGAGGGTGATGAGGTTCTTTTATGCTAATGAGGTGACCTTTGGAAAACTCCTAGATCACTTAAGGATGGGGATTGGTCACCAGAAGAACCAGCCATATGATTAGAGGGTTGGAACTTTCAGTCCAACCCCCCGACCTCAAAGGTGGGAAGAAGGGCTGGAGGTTGAATCAGTGGCCAATGATTTAATCAACCACACCTATGTAATGAAACCTCCATAAAAACCCAAGAAGATGGGGTTCAAAGAGCTTCTGGGTTGATGAACACATAGAGCTGCTGGGAGAGTGGCACTCTTGGGGAAAGTGTGGAGGCTGTGAGCCTTCTCCCCATACATTTCCCTATGCATTGTTTCTATCTAGCTGTTCCTGAGATATCTACACTAATAAAAGAGAAACATGGTAATTGGCGTATGACTGCTACTTAGAACAGAGGCTCCACACAGAGAACAGAGGCTCCCGAGGTAAAACCTGGTGCTCCATATGTAAAACGGAGGCTCAGACATAAAACCTAGTGCTCCAGGCATAGGACAGAGGCTCCTGATACAGAACAGAGGCTCCAGACACAACGGTGCTTGAGACATAGAACAGAGGCTCCAGGCAGAGAACAGAGGCTCTAGCCATAAAATGGAGGCTGCAGACGTAAAACCCTGGTTCCAGGTGTGAAACCGGGCCCCCAGCCTTAAATCCGGCCTTCCGGACATAAAAACGGACCTTCTGACGTAAACCGTAAAACGGGGGCTCCAGACACAAGTCAAAGCTCCTCTCCAGGAGATACCGTGCTCTGCCCCGGGGCAGAGGGAGACTGTGAAGATGGGGCCTCAGGGCCCATCCCTGGAGCG
>NW_006297754.1:956609-957342 GCF_000327345.1 Myotis davidii
ACACCCTCCAGGCCAAACCAGCCAGCACCCACCCATGCACCAGGCCTCTACCCTATATAGTAAAAGGGTAATACGCCTCCCAGCACCTGGATCAGTGTGACAGGGGGCAGCGCCAAAATCCCCTGATCACCCTGCGGCTCTGTGTGTGACAGGGGGCGGAGCCACAGCCTCCCTATCGGCCCTGCTCTGTTCATGACAGGGGAAGGTGCCCCAACCCCCTGATCAGCCCTAAACTGTTTCATTTGTACAGAGAAAAAGGGGGGAAAGAGAGAGAAATATCAATGATGAGAGAGAATTATGGATTGGCTGCCTCCTGCACACTTCCAGCTGGGGTTCGAGCCCACAACCCCGGGCATGTGCCCTTGACCAGAATCGAACTTGGAACCCTTTAGTAACAGGCCAGTTCTCTATCCACTGGGCCAAACTGCTAGGGCTTTATCTAATTTTAAAAAGTTCAGATAGCACAAGTGGTATCTGTGCATGATGGGGGGATCTCCCCAACCCCCTGATTGACCCTGCTCTGTGCATGACAGGATACAGAGCCCCAACCCCTGTCACACTGACCTAGATGATGGTGGGCTGCACCATCCAGGTTCTTGACGAGATGGCCCCTGTCACACACAAAGCAGGACCCATCAGGGGATTGGGACGCCACCCTCTATCACCCACAGAGCAGGGCCAATCAGGGGGTTGGAGTGCCGCCACTCTCACACTCAGGGCACGGCTGCTGGGG